>NW_008610051.1:74190-77577 GCF_000691845.1 Merops nubicus
TTTCCTTTAATATCTAGAAGATGTGTATTTCTCCTCTGAAATTTTCATGTCCAACATCTTATCAGTTGTTAGAACAACCTGTGATAACATAAGATTTTTAGTTTATCTTAATCAGGTACAATGGGAATGGTTTCTATATTAAGCCACATAGCACAAGATAATGTATACATTTCTTTAAGATCATCTTGCTCATTGTGGCCTAAATAGAGGTGCTGAAATCACCAGGTGGAGAGCTGAATACAAGACATCTCTTATCACCTGAATGTGTTTATATATAAGAATCCCTGATTGTTATTAATAGATCAGCCAAAGTTGTATCTTTATTCATTTTGGTTTAGTTATTTCCCCCCCAGAAATTATTTTTTTCCTAATTTTTTTATGCAGTATGAGAAACATATATTGAAATTGTGTCCTGGTACATTGAGTACTATATAGTTTCAAATTTCAGGGCTGTGCCCTATTGATTTCAATCTCTAAAGCCACAATAGAAAGAAAAGTTGGAGAAAGTTTTTTATTCCATGAATGGAAAATAAAGTCATCCTGGGATTCATCTCCCCTACCTTTGACCATATAAAATTCACATGTCTGAGAATGACTTCCTCAAGAGCTTAAAAATAAACAAATAAATAAATAGACACTGAGATGATCACCACTAGGTGGTTTACTGTAGAGGATTGAAAAACAACAAACCAATACTGCATGCACACTGTTAGGTGTGATCCATCCCATGCAAGAAAAGGAATAGGGGCAGAAAAGAAGTGTAGGTATTGAAGCCTCCTAAACAACTACAGGTTTGTAAACCAAGATACAGATTCTGCAGAACCATTAAAAAACCAAACCAAACCAAACCAAGAACTCCAAACAAACAAACAAATCAAAAACCAAACAACAAATAAAACAAACAAACAAACAAAAACCCAAAGAAAAACAAAACAAAAAATAACCAAACCAAACCAAAAACAAACAAAAAACCCAGGCTTTTTGGGAAAGCTGAAAGACAGTTAATTCTCACAGGTTACTTGACATCTCCATGTCTCCGCTCCTCATCTTTTAAGTTCAGGATTCTTACTTCAGTGAATCATCTGAAATATATGAAAAAAACCCACTGCACTGCAGGGGTTGTTCATTTTAGTAATATGAAGTGAAACCTGTACTGTAGCTGGTCAATAGTTTTCTGATTGCAGTGCTGGGAAATAGGGCCACCTGACCGTGAAACATAAATGCTAGGTGAGTCTGGTTCAATCTGAGACTAAGGCAATTTGGAGCCATTCTGCCCTCAGCTGTTTGGGTTCCATTTCTACTGATTCCATTAGGAATAGCACCTTGAACCTGGATGAATAAGAAATAGATTAATATAGTCACACGTTAAAAATCAGAGGTAAAAAAGTACTGTTTGCTCTCATGAGGATTTGTCAGTAAGTTTTACCAAGATTCATTGCTAATGGTCTACCCTGAAACATGCTGAGCACACAGGCTATGAATTGGAAGAATAGTTAATATAATTTAAAATTTTTGAGCAAAAAATGAGAACTGAATACAGGTACTCAGCTGAAAAGCTCAGCACTGACAAGTTGACCTAACTGTACTTCCCAAAGTTTGGGCAGATGGACTCTTGGTAGGACAGAGTTGTGGTAAGAAACAGACGAGAGAGAATCCCAGTGTGGAAGATTTTAGGTTTGGGGTTTTTTTTAAACCCATGCAATCAAAACAGTGGGTTTTGCTTTCTAGCTTTTACTAGGGAAACTGGACATAATTATGGCATTTGCGCAATGGCATGATGTCTTTGCTCCCTTGAATATGGCTTTGTCTTTTATCACATTATGATGAGAAGGGTGTGATAATATTTGCATTGAGAGCAAAGCTGTCACATTTTTTGGCTGTCCTCCAGTTCCACTTAAACACGAGCATTTCTGGAATGTTGCCAGACATTTTTGTGTTCATTCTCAGTTACTGAAAGCAGTTTTTACAGTCTGTTTTTTCTTGAGCAAGTCTCTTTTTTCCTTTCATTAAAGATGACTGCTGTGAATTTGGGTGGCATCATATGATGCACAAGCATCTCAGAAAAAAAAAGGATGATGGGGCTGGAGAGCTCACGGCTTGTAATTGGCAGCCACACCTGCATGTCTCCCCAGCTTTTGTATTTGAACTGATGCTTTAACAAAAATCCAGACATCACTTTTTGTGTTTTATTTTGCTAGTGATTAACAGCATTACATTGACCAGTTTACTTGTTTTGGATGGTCTGCCTCAAAAAGCCTGCCCAAATGTGCAGAGGAAGAGATGTCACTGATTACAGCTAGGCTAGACTGCAGCTCATTCCATGGGAGTTAGTTCCTCACCATGCCCACAATGCATATGAGACCTGTAGTTTTGTTCAGGCATAGTAAGCAGGTTTTGCAAAATGACATCCTTTTTTTTTCCCTGGTTTTGCCTAAATAAGGTGGGAAGAAAGTGGAAGGAAACAAATTTATCCTGATTCACATCATGTATTGACCACTGCGCAACCGATTGTAGTGAAAGCAAGTACCTTTAACAGTAGGCTGGTAGATTTTTCTGTTCACTGTCTTCAGATAAAGTGTCTTTTGAGAACAGTTTTCAGGATATCTACAAACCTAATCTAAGATTCTAAAAAAAAATAAAATAAAATAAATGCAGTGTTCAGTAATAAAAGTAAAGTGAATCTCAACAACTATCATCCAGATTCAAAGAAAGTGAGGTGATGTTGTGGTTTCGGGTAGAACAGAGCTGGTTCTGTTCAGTAATTTTACTTTTCAGCTAACTAATTGCACTGTCTGAAACTAACAGCATGTTTTTGCAGGCTGTCTGCTTTTAGCAGTGATAGCACTCCATGTTTAGAGTTACTGCCAGGGATTGGTATGCAGACCTAGGCCACTGCTAAAGCTTGTGTACCTCATGGAGGGGGACAGAGAGTAAAATTGCACATACAGGGAGAAGCAGACAAGGTAAGTGACCCTAAAATCCACCAATGGCATATTCCATCCCCTATCCCTCATATCCAGTATAAAAGCTGAAGGATCACGAAGCTTTTCCATCACCCTTATGCCTTCTTCCTCACTTCTGCTGTTCCTGCAGCGGCTGGCATCTGAGGAGGACTTCATCTGTTCTGCCTTTGATCCCGAGCCGTGTGTTCCTGAACCAAGCTCCAGATTCCAGCTCCTGTACCCAGCTGCCATCTGCCTCTGCATCCAGTCCAGGATTTTTCCCCAGGGCCAGCTCCCCAGCATCAGGGTGGGGGAATTTGGTTTGTATATATTTGTGTATATTCCATTTTATTATTATGACTACTATTATTAGTAGCAGTATTAAAGGTGGTTTACTTTTCTAACTGAGAAGTCTCTCCCTCCCTTATGCCCTCTCTCTTTCCAT
>NW_008610051.1:77608-114770 GCF_000691845.1 Merops nubicus
CTTTGGGGGGGATGGGGGTTAATAGAGAGTGTCTGCTATAGGTCTGGGGGCAGCACTGATCCTAAACTGTGACAGATGATTACGTAAAAATGTCATTCTAGACTGCTAAGATTTCTTCTGTATTTGTCACTTCTTTGACATGTGTTGCCACACACAATATCCTCTGGCAGATGCTACCATTTGTGCTTTCACTATTGTTAAAGTGGCCAGTGCTGACAAAAGTGGTGAGCCTCAAACATCCTCTGTAGGAGGCCACAGTGCGTCCTTGAAAAATAATATTGTCTTCAGTAGAAGGCCACACACAGATGTTCATGGTTCCCCAGAAAGACAAGAGTTAGATTTAGCAAAGAATTATTCAGAAATGCATCAGAAATAATCAGAATTTTATTTCAAAAATGTTTTACCTGAAATATAATCAACTTCAAAACAATAAAATGAGCAAACGAAGCCTCCCCCATCTCCAGCCCCAAATGAATTTGAAAAATAAAACAAAATAAGCAGACAGACAAAACCTTTTCTGGAAAAGGTTCCAGCCCTAAAACAGGTTTTCTGACCTAAGAAAACCCTCACATTTGAAATGGATAGCTGGACTGAAAACAAGCATTGAAATGTAGAAAACAAAGGTTTATACACCTCTTGAGTCTGACTTGAAACAGCAAAATTAATCTGTATTCTCCACACCAATAATTGCCCGATTGTCAGTTCGCTTGTTGTGGATTAACACCGGGAGACAGCTCAGCCCCACTGAGCTGCTTGCTCACACTTTCCCAGTGTGATGAAGGAAAGAATCAGAAGAAAACAAGTAACAACAGTTGTGAATTGAAACAAAGAGTTTAATAGATAAAGCCAAAGTACAAGCAAACCAAAATAAGGCATTAATTCCTTGTCTTCTATTGGCAGGCAGGTGTTCAATTGTCTCCAGGAAAGTAGGTCTTCATCATGAGTAACGGTGACTTGGAAAGACCAATACTATCACTTCAAATATCCCCCTTCATTCTTCTTCCCTTGGCTTTATATGCTGAGCATGACATCACGTGTTACAGAACATCCCTTTGGTTAGTTGGGGTCAGCTGTCCCTACTGTGTTCCCTTCCAGATTCTTGTGCACCCCGAGACTACTTACTGGTGGGGTGCTGTGAGAAGCAGAGAAGGCCTTGACTCTGTAAGTGCTGCTCAGCAGTAAAGAAAACATCCCTGTGTTATCAGCACTGATTTCAGGACCAATCAAAAACAGTCCCACACAAGCTGCTATAAAGAAAATTAACTCTATTCCAGCCCAAACCAGCACACTGTTTATTTCTTTCCTTAAGTGACACCAGCTTCTGCTGACCACTTGCCCAATACAGAACATTATCATTAACAGGCAGACCAGCAGCCAAACTCCTGCCTCTGCTACCACATCACACACCAGAGATCCAAAGTGCCAGACAACCAGAGCACTCACCCACCACAGGGGACATGAAGGAAGGAACAAGCCAGCCAAGGAACTAAGCCATGGCCAATGGTAGCAGCCAGGCCATGAGCCCACTTATATAGTAGGAACTCAAAACCAGCGTCATGTTCTGGTCCTGGGAACACCACTTGTCTTGAAGAGCCAGGAGACCTCTTCCAATAGCCAAAATCCTCACACAGCACATACACTGCAACCAGAGTCAGCTCTTATAGAGGTGGCTTCTTGCCCTGCCTCCAAGTTAATGTGGAAAGTGGGGGCATATGGTTGTGATCTTCTAATCAGTTCCCACCCAAGGCTGGACAGACCCTGGGTGAAAACCAATCAGGAGGGGCTTTCTTGCCTGGTTGTGGATGTCATCCATATGCTAACTCTCATTCAGGGCTGGATTTTTAAACTCCAGCACTTCACACCAGAAGCAAAATTTTAAACAAAACTAGGGAAACAAAAGCTTTTGAAAAATAAAGTACGTTGTGTATTTTAAATGGAAATTTTATTTTCTACTTAGCTTTAGTTCACAACAGTACAATAATCAAACAACAATTTGTACTATGTAGATGTTATCTCATTTGTCATCAGTCTGACCACAATTCCATCCAAATTTATAAAAATTGCAATAATTTTTAATAACAAAAGCCCCATATATTCTTTTATTTCAGCCAAAAGAGGCAAATGCATATAACAATAGCCTAAAAACATCCAAATCTAGACGTAAGAAAAGAATTATTTGCAGCATTTCTAACACACTTAAGAAAGAATATTATAAAAACATATGAAAAATAAACTCTGTGCTGAACACAACAACTTGGTGATAAAAGCTTATGGAATACTCCTCCCTAAGAAATGTAATGTTAACAAAAGTGGAAGGATTACATGTGGACACTAGAAGGACACTTCATAGAATATGTTATATAGATGGACAAGCCTTAATATGTTCCCTTTATTGAGCTTTGAGTTACTGATTATGAATGTATAAATAGGAAATAATACTTTCACCCATCATATGGATTTTTTAAAATCCAAGCTACACAAAACACTAGAAATAGTTCTATTTTTAAACTGTGTTATGAGCGGCTGATTATAACACTTTTTAATATCTCATTTTTCTTTCTGTGTTACATGTATACCACAGATCAAATACTGCTTTATGAATTTATTTTTCTATAGAAGAGAAAAAATATTTAAAAGAACACAGAGATGCCTAGTTCAAGAGAATAGCCCTTTACTCATAATTTCTATGCATATTTTGAACATCACATTTCATTCAGAGGCTAATGCACAGATGATAAATATCACCAGATTAAACTGCATTTTCACTGTCATGACTTAGTATTGCTGGAAGCTTGTCTCGACTTCAACTGAGACTTCAAGAATGCTTTTGTAAATATTTCTCTAACAAAACTATTTTTAAATAATGAAATAACCTATCGGCTTTTTGATTGGTTAGAAAACAAGAATTTTGAAAATAAAGTTTTTTTGCAAAATTTTTTATTCAAAATGTTTGTATTTGTTGAATTTTTATACATCTGTTCTTTATGATATTTTAACTCTGATTCCATTCCAAACTTCCATTTATTTTGGAGCTGAAGTGGACTTTTTGCAGATTGACAAAATAGGTCAGGCAGTTTCCAGAGCCTGAAGCTGCTCTAAATCAGTGCACTGACACTGGTCAATATGAATCAGAAATGTGCTTAGAAGATTTTTTCACCTTTCCAAGTCTGTTCTCTCCCTTGTTTTCCTATAAGACTAATGCACTCTAGCACTAAATGTAATGGATTAATAATATTCCTTTCTGATTACCAGTTTGAAAATATGCCCTTAAGAATTTTGCAATTATTTTTGACTTTCCTTCCCACAACCAGGTGCAGTGAACTGCATGCTTTGCAAGAAAAAAAAAAATGGGTCAGTTCTCTCCTCATTAATTTTCAAATACATTTTAGCATCATATGTATTGAGAAGATGGGAAAAAATGTGCTATATATCAAATTAGTCAGTAGATGCCAAATCATGCCCTCCTGGCCCCCAGTCCATATGCTAGTTTGCTGTACAGATTGTGATTAAATAAAGAGTAGAGTTCTACTGTAAATAGACAAAGATGTGAGTTTAGTTTTGTTGAATCATCACATCCTTTGTGCTTCTTCTGATTTTTCATACATACCTCCTCCCTTCTTCTCTATTTAATGATGAATCTCCCAACAGTAAACTCCTTGTGAGGTTGCATGGCCAAGTTACTAGTCTCTATGGACTGTTGTAATAGCCCAGTTTTGAGGGGAGGGGGACTTCTTCCAAGTCAAGTTTAACTTAAGAAGTCAAGTTTATGCCAAGGTTTGTCCTTAGCTGATGCGCGGTGCACATTTTCAGTTGAGGTATTAAAATTTTAAGAGCTTATTAGAGACTTTTTCTTAACACAGTAAATTTATATCTTCCCATTCACTCATATGAAGCACACGTGGCCAGTGATGATCCTGTGGTAGAATAGTTATTCCACTTTCAATAACTTACATAACCTTGCATTCAGTGGTTCAAGGTAAGGCTATTTTTATGCAATTCAGTGTTTTGCCAGAGTTAGCACATTATGTAAGATTGTTCTAGTTAAAGAAGCTATGAGTACCAAAGGCCAGCTAAAACACTATATATAGAGAAAAAAATATTAAGTGGGATCAGTGAAATGGTCTATCCACTCTTGAGTCTATTATGAAAGATATTTCAGAGTTAGTCTTAGAAATCATGAAAAAAAAAAAAAAAAAAAACAACAAAACTTTACCCTTCTCTCCTCCTGCAAGAAAAATACCTGGCAGCTTTAGTAATTTATTAATATGACTTTGTGTTCGTTTGTCATATGAGTAATTTTTTTTTTACCACTGAAACTGGCAGAAATTTCTCCTTAAAAACTGACAACATGATCTGATTCGATTACAGAAGTATATTCCAATTTTTAGCATGGCTTCCAAACAACTATAGTGATAAAAAAGCCACAACAGGCTGCAATAATTGGATTTGTAGCTGAAAAGAAATCAAAGTACAGTAATAATCCTGCCTAATATTCTTGATAGGTCATTTCATGAAAGATCAGAATATGGAATACATGACTGATCATTGCCCGAAGAAAATTATTGTCTAAGACAGATAAAAAAAAATGCATTATTCTGCAAAACTGTTTGGTATGTTCATTAGAGGATCAAGGACAGGACTCTGGGTCATCATTGTTACTGTGAAACCACCCACAGGTGAATGCTTCATGTACAGTCTTTTACTCTGTCCACTCAGCTGCATATTGAAGGCCTAAACAGGTCTCTCAAGTTACTTAATTTTTATCTATTAGATAGCTTAGTGTTTTCCATGAGAACATGATCTTAAGAGTCTTCTCTGTGTTTACCATACAGGTTCACCCTCAGCTATTCTGTTGAGCATAGAAGAAAAATACACCTTCACAGAGGAAATTGTTTAATGTGCTGATTTTAGAGCAAGGAATACGGTTTGATAAATGCAAGAACGTGTTTGAAGAAGAGACAGAAATAGAAGAATCTTAAAACTGTAGAGTAAATAAAATGTAAATAAAATGGCAGCATAAAAATTATTTAAATTAATAGAAAGTTTCCATGCTGGTCCCAAGAATGCCTGTCAGAAGAGAACTTTCCTCACAAGCATATTCTTGTGAAATACAAGATGGTGGTTTAAACAGCTGCTCAGTATCAGCAGGACTGCAAATGGAAGAGGAAAAAAAATAACATCAGGAAATATGTTGCCTTCCGAAAGCTGTGCTCTCTGTGTCCCCAGGGTCTGTGCATCTGCAGAGGACTGCATCTGCAGACAGCTGCACAGCATGTCTGTGCCCAGCTCTAAGGATTTCTGCACCAGAGGGAGACCAATTCCTCACACTGCCCCATCTTCCACTGAGTACCTCCTCTGACATGTGTCTCTCACCTCCAATTGTTTTCAACTCTTTATTTTATTAAAAGGATTTTATTGCTTAACCTAAAAAGATTTGGATCTAGTACTTGCTCTGGAATCACTGTAAAGAATTTCTCTTGTCTCTCAGATCAAGTCCATAGGGAGGCAGCCTACAGAGTTGCATAAATGTGATTATGGGTTTGCCACATAATGAAAGTACTAATGAATCTTGGACTTAGAGGTTCCTTCCCTCTTGGGTCAGAAATATACATTTCTTCAAAATGGAACACTAGAAAGGAAAAATGGGAAGGTGAAAGGATGTGAGATTTGAAGAATAAGTCAATAGTTTCAAGAATTGCATGAAGGTTACTGAGCCATTTAAAAACTATTTAATGTCTCACTTCTGTTTCAGTTCTTTCTGTTTCAGTGTTTACTAATAGCCAATGTCTTTCTGTCATAGTTTAAACATCACTGACTTCCATGACTTTGACCTTTGATAGCAAAGCTGACACTATCAACAAGGCTTTTTCCTTACATTTTAGAGAAAAAAGGAAGCACAACTCAGCTCTGGTCTAATTTAAAAGGGGGACAGGGATTGTGGAGGAGGGGTGTGTGTGGATACCATCTTATCATCTGCACTTCAGTCTCTACTGCCTCTAAAATAAGGAGAGGTGAAATGGAAAACATGAGGGGGCAGGTTCTGTTCAGACGAAAACTAAACTTTCAACTTACAAAGCTAAAAGAAACAGTTCATTTCAGGTATTTTTTCCCTTACAGCCATGAGTGTCCTATTAACTTGAACTTGAAGCCATGAACTTGGTGAAACAAATTGTCAGTGAATAAACAAAATATTAAGTCAATGAATTTGAAAAGCCAATACTTCATTTTATAAAAAAAAACCAGAGCCTTACAAAAAAATTATCCAACCTCTGTCAAACTACACCATTCACATAGGAAGATAACTCAGCAAAATTGCATGGCATCAATTTTTACAGCTTACTTGCAATTAGTCTTTTAATCTGGAGATGTGAGGGTGTCTATACGTGTTGTTAGTTGCTGAATATCTTGTCAGCTCTGTTTATCGATGTTTTGACTTGAACATGAAATTAAGTAAAGATTTTTGTTCGCTAATATTATCTTAAAATGACCAGAAATCCCCACAGTGTCTTAAAATTTCCTTACTCCTGCTAGTAAGGAGTTGTTGAATGAAGAACTGTCTATATAGCTTAGCCTTTGAAGAAGTCAGTTCAATTTTTTGAGGCGGGACCTTGCAATGCTAAGTGGCCTGATGAGTGTGTTTGGGCCTCAGTTTCTACATCTGTAAAGCACTATTCTACTCAAATGTGTGAGCTTGCTACATTTAAAATGGTGACATACTCAGATACTCCACTGATGGAAGCCGTATACATACCGCTTTTGTATTTTTCAATATGCGATCTTTCTTCTTTAAAGTATGCTGTCATTTTATTTTTTATTTCTATCACTTAACTGATGTGGAAGGTAATCTCACTGGTCTAAGTGTAACTACTAATGCAATTTATCAAGCTGTAGAGGTTACATTGCAGAGGCTGTTTTCAAAATTGCACTGGATCAATAACACAAGATTGTTTAAGCACACATGCCTTCTTCCCACCTGAAGCAAATGGTTTGATTATCTCTTCACAGAGATTATGACACAAGCTGCTGACTGTGGTTTTAATTTTATTTGATTGATGGATTTAGATTTCTGCTGCACACTATCTATCTGTGCTTATCCACCCACAGTTCAGTTGCCACACTGATATGCCTTTTTGTGTGTGTGTGTCTCATCTGAAGAGTGGAGATGATATACTAGAATATTAAACTCCCAGGTTTAATATTCTGTTGAGCATCCCCAACTGCAGTTCAGAAAATGCAAAGCTGAGAAGTTTTCTCATTATATTTCTGGAAGTTGTTGTCTTATTTCCCTTAGAATATGTTAGGAGAAAATAAAAGTCTCAGAAACCAAATGAAGAACATAAAAACTAAAAGCCCAGAAGCTCAGTTACTGGGCTGAAAGAAGTTACTTACATATGAAAGAAGGGAGAAAAATAAGCCATTTGCCTCAAGCCACCTGATTTTTGAGGGCCTCATTACGTAACAATTGATGTATTCTGAAGCTACTAGTACTTTTCTTCTTCCATCATAATCTAGGAAGAATCATTCTGAGAGTGTATGTGTTATGTCTCACAGTCATGCTCCCTACACTTGTATTAGGAAAAAAAAAAAAAAAAAAGGAGAGAAAAAAACTTGCAAGGTGTCATATGTCATAATGTGATATAATTAATTTCCCCATTATGTTTATATTGTACAGTGCAATCCATATAGTTGCAAAGACAATCTTTCTTTGCAAAGAGAGATTCTTTTCCCACCAATGTGGATAAAGATACAAGCAATCCAGGAAGGCCTTGAAGTTTTGTGACATGCTCCAGTTTGTCTAGCAATATAATCTGCCTCGACAGGTTTTATTTAAAGATGACCAGTCTCACAGTTTTAGCAAACAGATGACCTCCTCTCATCCAGCCTTACATTGATTACCAAGTCGAACTTAGCAATCATTTATATTTCCACATTCAGGGATATCCAAAGAAGCTTAAAGCCACTATATTTTTTTTATATATTTTGCAGCTATTTTATAGCTGAAAATCAGGGGACAGGAAGAAATGGCCATCAGTTTTTTAAAATGACAGTGTTCCTTACCCATCCATCCATTCTGATAATGTCCATATGTGATGATGTGGTCATGCGTTAAAGCAAAGACGTATTTTTGCTCAGTTTGCCATCATACATTAATACACATCTCTTACATTCAAATATCTTAAATTTACGTACTTTAAAATTCTTTATTTAACAAATCATCATAGAAAGTAGAAAAGTATTTTAATTCTCTATTACATAGACACAAAATATTGCTATTTTCTTCCTGTTCATTTGCGATCTAATAGCCTGTCTGCCCAAGTTGTGAAATGAAACCCTAGGTCTCCAATTAGAAGTCAATCACATAAATCTTCAGATAGAGAAGAAACACAAACACTTGCTCACAGTTTCATTTTTACATTATGCCTTTAATTGTGATGACCTTTCCTTGTGCACTACTTTAGTATTGAAATCATGGACTGGAATGAATGATTTTTATCTTTACATTAGGTTGGTATGAGACTGCCATTTGAGTTGCTCTTTACGACAAATACCAAAAGCCAATTTCTGGTACGGTGGTGTAAAGTTAAGGTCTCTCTATTGAATTTCATACAATATTAAACTATTAGTTAGTTCTGTCTGAATCACTGAGTTCCTCTGTAAAACATGTATATTGTGTGAATAACAGAAAAAAAAGAGAAGGTTTATTAAAATATAAGTTTTATATAGGCAATATTCCATTACTACTTAATTACCTAATAGTCAGAAAAAGCAAAGGCTATTATTAAAAAATATGTGCAATCTCAAAACTGATGGAAGATAGACACAGAATTTAAATAACCATTGGATGAAATAAACATAACCATGACCATTGAATAAACATGGACCATTGATCCTGGAGAGAAAAGAGATCCAAGAATGCTGCTTAATATTCTAGTACCATAGAATCATGGAATGGCTTACATTGGAAGGGACCTTAGAGATCATCTAATCCAACCTTCCTGAAACAGGCAGGATGCTTCTTAATTAGACTAGTTTGCTCAAGGCCTCATCCAACATGGCCTTGAACTCCTCCAGTGAGTGGGCATCTGCAGCCTCTCTGGGCAATCTATTCTAGAGTCTCACCAACCTCATACTGAAGAACTTCTTCCTTAGATCTAGTCTAAACCTACTCTCCTTCAGTTTTAAACTATTTCCTCTCATCCTGTCACTAGACACTCTTGTGAAAAGTCCCTCTCCAGCCTTCATGTAGGTTCCCTTCAGGTATTGGAAGGCAATTATAAGGTACCCCTGGAGTCTTCTCTTCTCTAAGATGAACGATATTTGAATTGAAAGATCTTCTCCCTTAAGCTCAAGAGCAGACCATCCCGATGAGCAGGAAGACAGGAAAAAATATCAGGAGGTCTTTGTGGATTAACATGGAGCTCCTAGAAAAATAAAACACGAAAAGAAGGTATACAAATGTATACAGTTCTGAGTTCCACAGTGTTGGAGTGATATGGGGCTACTGGAAAGAGGTCAGCAAAGAGTCATTAAGGTGATTAAGGAACTGGAGCATCTCTCATACGAGGAAAGCCTGAGTGATGAGGACTGCTCAGTATGGAGAAGGCTCAGGGGGAAACTCACCAATGTATGTATAATAATATACACCGATGTGTATAAATATCTAAAGGGATTCTGTAAAGAAGAGAGAGACAAGTTCTGGACAAACTGCCTCAGGACAAGAACCAATGAGCACAAACTGAAACATAACAAAACACTTGTTTACTATGAGGGTGGCTGAACAGTAACACAGGTTGCCCAAGGAGGTTGTGTAGTCTCCATCCTTGGAAATATTCAAAAGCTGTCTGAACATGGTCCTGGAAACCTGCTCTAAGTTTCTTTTTATGAGCAGGTAGGTTGGACCAGACAACCTCCAGAGGTTCCTTCCAATCTCAACCATTCTATGATTTCACTGGAGAATCTAGCAAATTAAATATAAAGCTCAGCAAAAATTCCATCAAATATGAATAAGAAGATATTTATCCAATATTGTGATTGAAAGCCATTGAGCAAGTTGTCCTGTTAAAGACCTTGCCCAACCTCACTTTACATCTTACTTCGAAAGTCATATTTCCTTTGGAAAATGTGTGTGATAGGTCAGGGGTTTGGGGTTTTGCTTGCTTATTTGCTTGCTTGTTTCTGTCTACACACCAACATTTGGACTGAAAAACTTCTACACCCACTAAGACAAGCTTAAATTAGGAAGCCAAGGCTACAGGATTAACAGCCTGTGTAGAGAGTGTGAAGACCTGAACTCATAACACACTAATCAATGTGTTAGCAATACAGCAAATGGAACGTTGAATTCTGCTTCCAGTCTTAAGGCTTTTATGTTGGGTTGTTTTTTGTTGTTGTTGTTTGGTTTGTTTTTCAAAAGAAAACCGTATTTCTTGGGTTTTGTAGTTTTGAAGTTTTGCAAACATTCTAAAATTAATGTAAAAAAAATCTTGGTATTTCAAAACAGAGTAGCTTTCCTCCACACAGTACCACACAGACTGTCGTGCGTCATGATGAAAGACCACAGTAAAAGGTTGTAGTAATAGTTCAAATGAAAATCTTTTCCAGGGAAATAAATTGTGATTCTTAGAAAGTGAGGTGAAAAGAGTAAAGCAGAATAAATGCACCTTATGGTGTGGAGTAGCAAAACTGTGTCTCAAAAGGCTGTATCATAAAGAAGGAAATAAAAAAAAAAAAAAAAAAAAAAAAAAAAAAAAAAAAAAAAAAAAGAAGATGAAAAAAGTGGGATTGAAGGATTGAATGACTGAAGGAGGATGCATCTTCAGTGGTCATTCACCCAAGTGCATCTTGGAAAGAATGGGATATTTGAAAGTTAAGGCACTAGTCTTACTAATATTGTTGGCATTAAATATCCTGGTTTGAGCTAGAATAGAACTAATTCTGTTCAGTGATTTTACTTTTCAGCTAAGTCTCTTCTAACTAACTGCAGTTTCTGAAGTTAACAGCGTATTTTTACAGACTGCTTTTAGCAGTGATAATGATTGATGTTTAGAATTACTACCAAGGATTGGTATGCAGTAAAGCTCAAGGTCAGTGATAGATCTTTTGTACCATGTTGGTGGGTGTAAGCAGTAAAAAGCCTTACCCACAGGGAGAAGCAGACATGACAAGTGATCCTAAACTGACCAGTGAGGTATTCCATCCCATATCCATCATATCCATTATAAAGCTGAGGGATCATGAAGGCCAAGTTCTCTTCTTCAATGGCCGGCATCTGAGGAGGACTTTGTCCATTCCGTTTGCTATCCTGATCCATGTGTTCCTGAATCCAGATCCTGAATCCAGTTCCCATCTGATGCTGAGTCCAGTCAGGGACTTCTCCAGTGCCTACCCACAGCATCAGTGGTGATGGTGACGTAATTGCCATTAGGGAGTTTGGGATCAATATTGGGTTTGCATACATAATTAATTGTTAGTAGTATTATTAAAGATGTTTTTGTTTTATTTTCCAGTTCATAAGTCTCTCTCCCTTATTCCCTTCCTATTCCCTTTTGGGAAGGGAAAAGGGTCAGTAGAGAGCATTTGTTATGCATCTAGTGGCTGGCCCAGTCTCTAAACCCTGACACTAAGAAAGGCAGTAAAATATGTTTATAATATACACTTGGCAGAAAACAGAAAAGTTCAAATGAACTAAAGCATAATATTTAGAGAATTTTTTAATGAGCTAATGTAACGATCAAAAAATAAATAGTTCATGTGATAACTACATATTCAAAAAGTAAAAAAAAAAAAAAAAAAGCAGGAATCAGAAATAGATTTTATATTTCAATAAATTTTAGGTCTAATATCATTAGGTCATATCAGAGGTCTCTGTCAGTGTGTCAGACACTTGCCAGGAGAGTGGACCTGGGACATTTCATGGAATGATATTTCCTTTGAAATATCTTCCTTCTTCCAAGAGATATGTGTTTAGGAGATTCCAGAATGAAAGTAGTATCTGAACCATTGCTTTTCTTATATTTATTTATCTCATTCCTTCTTGAACACACATTTACTTCTGGTCTCTGCAGTATTTGTTTTCTATGGATTTGTTCTAACTGCTAAATAAAAAAGAGTCAGAAATGACAGCTAAAGGCAAGTGTCATGGTTTGTCTCACATCCTCCCAGCCTCATGAGTAGCTTGGTCACATCTCTACTACACATAACACTTTGCCTTATGGACTCAAGTGGTCCCCCATGACATAAAGACAACTATTCGTGTGTTAGCTTGTTTCAAAATGTCTGGGTTAAAGTTTGGGCTGGGCAATACTAAAGAAGCTCAGTAGAGTAGTACTGTGCAGCACAATTTGGAGGGTATTCCCTTTCCTCCAGGTGTGGTGTGATGAGTAGGCCAAATGTTTTAAAACACAAATCCCTGCTGGGATAGGGTGTAAGGTAGTTAGAATCAATCTGTATGACCTTTTATGAACAGTATCTTCAGTAGTTCCAAAACTTCTATTTTTTTTGTAGAGAACTTGCTGCACCATCCCAAGGTTAGGCTAAAGCTGAGGTACAAGCAGCATAAGGAGCAGTTATCAGTGTCATATAAGTGGCTATTTTTACACTTACAAATAATATAGTCCAGAGTCCTTTCCCTGGCCCTAAATAACTAGTCCAAATGCTGTTATTCTCTTCATACCCTAGCTAGGCTTCCATCCTTCATCCTATATGTGGGACACAGCTCATGTAAAAGTCAATTCCCTGGACAATATGCAAGAATTGTCTGTGTGTCACCTGGGACAAACTAAACCTGGAGAAGGCCATTAATTACATAGTGCAAGCAGTTGCACGTCAGTTACTTGAGTTCGTGATCTTACTCTAGTTTAATAGAGTGAGACTATGCATTTGGAGTTGGTGTTATACAGAAAAAGTATTTTCTTTGGTCGCTGAACCTATTAGGAATTAGTTTTGATGGTTGTGTTTTAGCCTTATGAAGTCAGAAATATAGAGCAAATTCCCTGATCACCTTTTCTGTAGCTTTCACAAAACCATCAAAATTAGCCTTTCCCACTGAGTATTTTCAAAGCTGAAAAGCTTTAACTGTTTAATATTTCCTCTAATAATCTTATTCTTTTTTCCTACTTTCACAATTTTTCTTATAGCTTTTTCTGAGATAGGGTGACCTTGTGGAAAACCGATTTAAAAGGGTTTTTTTGTATGTGACGATACTTCTTGTTGTAAGCTTTGATTTTTTAAAAGACCAAAGATTATGGCCTAGATCAAATAAAGCACTTAGATGTATCTTTAAGCATCTCATTATTATTTTCAGATAATTTATTTAAAGTTCTAATGAAGCTAATTATATATCCAAGAATAAATAAATACTTCAAGTTTTTCTCGGCTTGAGTCAATAAATCCAGATCAGGCCCACAACAGGAGTGGTAGTCCTGTACCTCCTGTAGGAGGGAATAAAGAAGAAGATTACATCCTCTAAATAATATTTATAAAAAACATTTTCTGATGTCAATTTTATACATGGAGAACTTTTCTTTTTTTACTTTTCAATCCCTGTTATTATACTTTTTGATATTTGACATTTAGTTGTCATACTCACAGTTTACTCTTCTGTCACATCAATGATCTAATAATTATTAAAATGCCAGCTGACTACAGTGGAAACTCATGTGGCCCGTAAAAGAGTCAATGAAGGAATTTTTTTGTTGTTTTATAAATAAACTGTATGACTGGAACCAGACAAAATCCTGATTGAAAATTTATCAATTCTATAAACATCAGTTTTGTATCACAGCCAAGATTAAATATCTCACACAAGTCATTGGCTACAACAGCATCATTCATCACCCACAAATAAGGCCAGCTTGTCCATCTGAGTTGACATGTGTTAGCAGATCCACAAAACTGGTTATCTGCAGTCACCTCTGCAGTTGCAATGCAGTAATATACCCATCTTCCAGCTCTGCTAATAGAGCTGTTCCAACCACAATTACACCTTCTAAGGTCAAAGCTCAGACTGTGCCCAAGGGAGATGCTGAAGAAAACTACTTCTAGTCATATGAAGCACATGGATTTTTCTGCTGTACTTTTTAGCTATAGGTTGTCTGGAAAGGCACTTAAGACAATCTTGAGCTTTTGTTAAAGAATCATAGACCAGTTTAGAAGTTAGTTTGTTTGGTCTGAGAAGAGTAAGAACACAATTAGAACTGAGAGTACAATTAAAAGGGAGACTAGACATGGGGTTCGGAACTGAACAGGGACATGAAGAAGACCTAGGGAGGCAGAGGGACTTAAGTTAGACAGCACAAAGAATGCTGGAAGCATCAGACACAATGCAGTACAGAATCCTGCTTCTCCACAGCATATCTGACAAAGTCTGTATTTGAAGTGATTTTTAGCTTTCAGGGACATCTTTTCTGGGTTTTTCCCATTCCTGGGGCACGTTAACTGCCATCAGCATACATTTTCTTGTAGAAATTAGTACAAAGTTGAGCACTCCTATCATTGTTCTAGCTGCTTGTTAACTGAAGCAGGAACAATAGGAGAATAGGAGTATTCAGTTAGTATGTGAATGTGTGAGAATATATTGAATCCCAGGAAGCCAGAGGGCAAGTTCAGGCTATGTTTCTTAGGTGCTATAAATTGCGTATTATAAACACAACAGAATCACAGAGATTTACTAGAGATGAACAAAATACCTGTGACATCTGTTAGCTATGTGCTGTCATTAGTTTATTACAATAAGTACATCTAGGAAAGATGGCCAGAATACTCTCAGGAAAGGACATAACTACAGATGGTTTCTGAGTAGATGTGTAAGTATGCAGACACTTAGAAAACAACTATGTTATGGTCTTTTTAAGTACTCAGGAAGTCACAGTATCCCAATGACAGTAGAGAACACCAAATTTAATACTCTGATACATTTTCCTCACTTTTCCTTTATTTTCTAACACCCAGGGTTATACACAAAGGCCTTAGTTAACCATTACTACAAATCCTACAATACTACTATGCCCCACAAAACTCCTGTGATCAAAGGGAAAAATTCAAGGGGTTCCAGAACATGCAACAGTTGTCCCCAGAATCTGGAGAAGGAAAATCAATTGAAACATCCCAGTTTGCTATGCTGTTGAGGGTGGAACTGGACAGATTCTTAGCAAGTCATCCAAAAGAAAGCCAGGCTTAACCAAGGAGGAGCTGCATTCTCATATAATGCACAACTCTCTCTCCAAGCCTCTGCTTCCTAAAGATCCTGCAGCCATCCATGGCTGCTCTCCAGTTTTGTGAGCTATCCCACCAAGCCTCTCTGACTCCAATAGGATCATAACACTGCAAACATATGAAGACCTCCAGTTCCTCCTGTTTGCTTCCCATGCTGCATGCAGCAATGTACAAGCCCTTCAGAGGCACAATGTCATACAGTTGGGATGGACTTCCTTCTGCCATGTTATGAGGATTTTGAGATCTCTCCTCTCCATATCGACCTACATCCCTTGTGACTTCCTTATTTGACTGCATCATCATGTCTTGTTGCTCCCTACTAGGGCATCCCCCAATGGCACAGTCTGTCAGTCAAAGCCAGACTGAAATATTTGGTCATATTGTGATCATGCACTATTTAACTATCATACAAAGTATATATAATAAAATTGTTTTAACATGCTCTGCTCAAATTTGTGGTTTTCTCAACCCTTCGCACCCCACACTGGGGGCCAGAAAGGACTGTCATGGTTTAACTCCAGTCAGCAACTGAGCACCACACAGGTGCTCACTTAGGCACTCCTCTCCCCCCCCATCCCCACCCCCTGCTCTGGTGGGATAGGAAGGCAACGTGGGGGGGAAAAAAGGTAAAAGCTCATGAGCTGAGATAAGGACAGTTTAACAGAACAACACAAAGAGGGAAGAAACAATAGTAGTAACAAGAATACTAACAAAATAATATATAAAGAGTATCAGATAAAATGCAACACTAACTATATCAGGCACACACTTATCTAGAGCTTATCTGCCTCCTCTTAATTCTTTGAACGGCATGTCATGGATGCATTGACATAAAGGTACAACCTATGATGATATTACAACATCTGATATATTTTTGATATTTAGAAAAAAAAAAAAAAAATTGATTTAAAATTCCCTTTAAAGAGACCATATAGTCTCTGACTTTTAGTATCACATGGATAGATCCAGAAGAGGATATGATGGGTAATCTGTGAAAAATTTCCCTTTGCCAAAAATCTCTGGATACCAGTGTAACAAGTTTCATTTAAAATACAATTAAATAAAATTTTAAAATTAATACTAATAATCCAAAGAAATACAAGTTATTACTTGCTGTAAAATAACAGAAAGCTCTCTCTTTGTCCCTACAAAGTTATTGAGCATGCACGCAGCCGTTAAACTGTCTTCATCTGGATATACTAGATCTTACAGTTGTCTAGCTAAATTAAGCCCTGCCAAAAAAAATGCAACACTTTCAACTGTGTCCTCCCCAAAACTGGAAGAGGTAATCACACAGGATGAGCTTTTATGTTCTCATCCAGATCCAAAATGTGTTTTTAAGAAAGTTACAGAGAGTTTAGAAATATTTCATTGAGATCCTTCATATATCACACTAGGTGAATGCCTAGAGATGGCATATGCAGCTCTCATATCAGAGAGAAATAGTGCACATTGCTCCTTGCTTGATCAGCACAGGGACTGAGAAAAGGAGTCTTGACTTCTGTAGATGTTTGGCCTAAAGGTTATTATCTTATATGGTTGGAAAACAGACTGTATAAATAGCAATGCATATAGTAGCATCGGTTGCCTTTAGCTGGGACAGTGTCAATAAGGCTGCTCGTATGAAGGAAAGTTTTAATTAGTGTTTCCAGAAACTTACAGAATTTGGATAATCTCCCTGAACAAAGCCCACTTATCATGTTACAGGATGGTCCAGTCATGCATGGACATAGAAAAGAACATTTAATAGTTTTTGAAAAAGACATTTGTAATTTGTAATCAAGCTGCAGAAAGTACAAGCTCAAAGCAAAGTTTCTGTGAAGGTTTTATTTCTTACTTAAAAAATCCCATTCAGTTAAATACAAGGATATCATATCTTTTAACAGAAAGATTAAAAAGGTCTTGCTATATTTATATTCCTTTGCAGAATGTTCAGTGCTTCTGCATGATCAGCCCTTTTCCTAGCCTTGTTCCACCTCTGTAGCATTAATCTTCTTGGAGTAACTGCTCACTTGCTAGGCATATCCATCAGTGAAAGATAACTATAATATATGACAAATGCACCTTGAGAATTATTCACTCTAGACACCAATCTGACACTACAAGATAGTGATATGTTAGCAGCATCTCTGCCCAGAACAGGCTGTGAAATCAGACTTTAAGATAATTGCATGTCTTATCTAAAATTCTCCCACTTAAATTGATACTCTATAGATGACTACTGAACTGTTCGTCCAAAGCTGCAAATCTAAATTAACCTCAAGTGCAATAGAAGTTTAGTGGCTCTGCATTAGAAGTTAATATAAATAGAGAAGTTTAAAACCTCTCACTGAATCTGTTATCTTAATTATTTTTTCTTATCAAAGTAAGCATAAAGTTTGCAAACAATACACCAAAGGCTCAGAAGGTATGTCATCCTTCCACCTCTGCTTCTTTCGTCTTGTCACTTTGCCTGAAAGAAATCAGGACGAATGTTTTTTTCCGGGTCCCTCAGTTCACAGGGTTATTATAACCCCTCATTAAAACATTCTCTGTCACAGTTATCATGGGGAAACTGAAGTCCACTTGTGCTGACTTTTGCTGATAGAAAATTCTAATCTTTCCAAGTCTTACTGTGCTACCCTCAAACTAGGGCAGTTTTGGGTGAAGAAGATAAAATACTGAATTCCATTAACACTGCAAAAATGTTTTAAAGGAATGGTAAGATATAAGTTTAAAACTGTTTCTTTCTCTTTGCCTTTTATTTTTAAGATCCAGTCCACATCCCAGGCAGGTTTTCAAGTGGAGTCACTTTTTTTTTCTTTTTTTGGTAAAATAGAAAACAATTCAGATATGAGAAACTAAGTAACAGTTGAAGTAATTATTTTTAGGAATTCCATGCTGCAGGAATACCAGCATTGGGAATAGAAATTTCTTCATAGCCTATTTCCTTGTCTATAAAATATTGTTCCTCCACAGCAAGGAGACTTTTAGCCTGAAATACTGATTTACAGTTCAACTCAATCTGCATCTGATGTAAGCACCTGTTGAGTGGAAAAGTAATGGATGAATTATTTGCTGAAAAACTGTATGGAGTCTAATATTAATACAATAATATGTTATTGCAAGGAACTTTTGCTGTCTTTTTCTGAGGGTTTTTGTTTCTGTCATCATCTCTTTGCAAGACTCAGAGTTATGTAGTTAAAAATCACATGAAAATTTATCTTACTTCAAAGCTTTAAAACTTTTTATCATATCATGTAGTGACATTTTCAGCAGTGACAAATTTTGGCTGTGCAGTTTGTACTAGCTCCATTTTCAAAGTACAATGCACTTCTAATCAATCCTGCTCTCAATCCAAGAGTTGAAAGGTAAAAATCAATTACCACTTTTGAGTAAGGTTAAGCCTTTGTTTTAGCTCTCGGCAAATACTGTTTTATACATTTTAGTTCATGGTTCTGAAAGAAAGCATACAGCACAGACCCTCACACCTTGAACATATTTAGAAAGCATGTTTGTTTTGAGCCAATCTAACACACCAAACCAAAAAGTTTCTCCCTACTACATTTTCCATTCCCCCCACCATGCAATTAAATCAGTGCTGAAGGCAAAAGTAGTGCACAGGACTTGGAAATATTGCCTTCACTGCTCCTCAAAGGCCTTTAAGGCAACTTCTTATTTCTCTGCAAGCATTTCTATATCGCTACTCATATCATGTTTGTAGAGAACAGATGAAAAGAGGATCTTATACCCACTCCTTCTGATGGGAGCTGACTGAAGAATGATCAGCACCTTTAGTTGTTCTAAATATCAGTGCAAGAAAAGGAATTGATTACCTAAGAGCCTTGAAGTTCAATGTTGTTTTAATCCTTGAGTTCTGAGGCAAAGTCACTGTCTGGTCTTTTGCCTTGAGCACAAACACTAACAATGTTGAGGGAGGACTTTAACACTTCATTCCAAAATGAACCCTGTCCAAGAATGGTTCAACAGATGTTATTTTCCTTGTAGTCTTTCCTCCACAGCCTTGTTAACACAAGAGATTGAATTTGTACCCCAGGGACTCAAACTTTATTACAGAACTGCAGGTAAAGTTCTTTTTTGATCAAATAAAAAAAAAATTACAAAGAAATGCTCTGACCTATAGCTGTACAGGGCAACATAAGAGAAGAAAGCAGGTTGAAATTTTGGATCATCTTAATCAAATTATACCTGTATGTGTCTAAAAGAGAGATACTACCCTCAGTTTACTGCAGATGTGTTGCTGTTAACAGATGCAGATTCCATTGCTCAAGATGTAAAAAGCAAAAAAAGGAAACAATGGTAGATATTAAACGAGTCTCTCAGAATACCACAATGATAACAGCTGATCTCTTCCACCCCAGAATCTCAGAAGATGTGTTCTATTGACTGATGTGTAAGATTAAAGAATATTTTACTGCAGTTACCTGGTAGCTTAATCTTAAATCTAGAGTATTTGTTTTATAACTGCAGGAAAGAAATTTTATTGACTCAGTGCTGGTCTTTACTATCTATGAGTTCTCCATAGAAGCTCATCTGAGCCAGGCAATATATTGATAGGGGATATCATAAGGGATATAAATATCCAGTTATATCTTTTTAAATATCCAGCTATATCTTTTTAAACAATCACAGATTCATTTTGCCTTTGTGGTACTTTCATTAACAGTTCTCAGTATTTCTTTCCATTTCTGGAATCCTCATTTTTCACACTGCATGTGCTTTACTTTGAACACTCTGACAAAGAAACCTAAGCACAGACTAAACAATAATCTTGGCCTTAGGGCTAAACTTGACATAGAAAATGGGAATCAGTTGGTACTGTTTGTTTCAGAGACCATACAGCACTCCTGAGATCTGATAAAAAGAGTAGTTATTCTGTATGTAAAGAATCCTGGGAAAGAACCTAAAGTTTCTTAAGAAGACATAAAGCAGATACAAAATACTGTGATTGTGCATGACCTAAGGAAGAGAAAAAAAACCAAACATTTTTATCTTCAATTATTTATTAATTCACTGCTATCTTCAGAGTGATCTGCAAATGACAGCATTTGGTATTGCAAATGTGGTCGCAGTTGACAGGGCATGACTTTTTGTAGATACTTATTACAGATACATTTCAGGGATTACAGAATAAATCATTCATTTTCACTTTACAAAACACCAAGTCCACATCCACCTGCTCTTGATTTGTTTGTTGCCTGTGAAACCTCTGCGTTCTCTGGATGATGCCAATAAAACACACAATGAAGAATTCAGGGAGTATAAGAATGCCCAGTTTTGTCAAACTTTTACCACCAATACAATATTCTTGGCAGAGGATAACATATGGGATAATCAACATGAAGAGAATTCACTGAACAAGATATTAGCAGCTGTTAAAATGAAACATTAAGATATTTTGTTATTCATAAGGGGTACCTGATCTGTTCTATCAGACACTGTGTTTCCAATGTGTTTTCCAGCCAGGAGAATGGAAATCCACTATGGCACTTTTTTTCCTGCACTGAGACTATATATCTGATATTTGAAGACTTAAGATACAGCTTTGTATGTTAAATATATGGACAAGCTACACAGGTGCTTCCCATCTCATCCAAGTTCAAACTTATAAATTAAAAAAAAAATTGAAATTTCCCATTAAAAAGTACTCTGTTTTCTATCTGTGTAAAGGAAGTATCAGTATGATTATTATTCCATTCAGATGATATTCACTAATACAACTTTCAGACCCCACCTGGAGTACTGTGTCCAGCTCTGGTATCTACAGCACAAGAAAAACATGAACCTGTTAGAGCATCTCCAGTGCAGGGCAACAAAATTGGTCAAAAGGATGGCACACCTTCCCTGTGAAGAAAGGTTGAGTGTGTTGGTTTCTGGCTTGGTCTTATTACATCTTTTCAGTACTTAAAAGGACTCTATAAGAAAGAAAGATGGAGAAAGTCTTTTTACCAGGGTTGGTTGTGACTGAACAGTCTATAATAGCTTTAAAGTAAAGAAGAGTAGATTTAGACTAGATATATGAAGAAATTTTTTGCAGTGGAGGTGATGAAACCCTGAAACAGCTTGCCTAGAGGGATGGTAGATATACCATCTCCCAAAATATTCAAGGTCAAGTTGGATAGGACTCTGAGCAACCTGATCTAGTTAAAGGTATTCCAGCTCACTGAAGAGGGGTTGGACTAAAGAACCTTTGAAGGCCTCTTCCAACTCAAAATGTTCTATGATTCTAACATTCACATGGCTTCTCTCCTTCACTACTTCATAGTTTACATAGAATACATAATGGGAAATTATTTTGCCATTTGACATAACTCAGGCTGTGTTGAGTGTAATACATTCTCTCTAGCCTATTTCCTCAATTGCTTTATTCTAAGAGTCATCAGAATCACAGAATTCTCACAGCACTACCTCACTGGTATTGACCAGTTTCAGGCACTAAAGAACAATCCTAGTTTCCTGTTTGTCGTGTCAAGGGAAAGACACCTTTATGTATAAAACATCATTTTGTATGTTTACAGCAGCCTTTGTCAGAAAGTATTTTACATTTTTACCTATATGTATTTTATACTTAGTTTCATGATACCTCTAAGTACAGGTAAGAATACTGTTAATTCAAGTTCACATAGTTTAATGAGAGTACCTATGGTTTTCAGACATTAGGTTTTATGCAGGACCTCTTTGTGAATAGTTCCAAACACCTAGCTAGCCCCAAAGTTATTCAAGTTCCACAAAATTTGGTACCAGTTCCATCCTTGTTATTTTTGTATCTTCTGAGCCTTGAAATACTGTTTCTCCAAATCCTGGCTGCATCGCAGCCTTCCTGAATTCCTAAAGAGAAATTTACATAAGAGAACAAAAGGGATATTTCCCTTATAACACAGAATCAAAGTGTCATTTCCTAGCTGAAAAGCAAAATCTTGTTTTACTGATTCACTGTTAAGTGTAGCAAGGAAACAGCTGAATAAGTTCCCCTACAGACACACACATTCAACCTGTCACACAGCATACTGCTGGTGTTCCCTGTCAGAGCAGGCACATTCTTATCACTTAGCATCTGTTTCCTTTTTTCTCAGACTTGTTTACCAGCATTTTCATTGAGAAGCTTCCTTACAGAGGATATTTTTTTTTTTTAACTCTCATTCATTTACGATGGAGTTACACCTCCCAGCTGCAGCTATTTTAATAGCTCTAAGAGTTAGGTATATAAATTTTCTGTATGACTCATATCCTACCAAGTAGTGAGCTAAAATTCAGTACAAAATTTTTGCAGTCAGAGCTGTTTATAGTGACAGTTAATTTAAACTTTTTTTTTTTTTTTCCCAATTATGTTGCTTCATATTGTTTGGCAATAAAAGGACAATGATAGAATTATTTTTCATTTCAGCCTAAAAAAAAATAGATTATTTTAATAAACTATTAAACTCCACATCAATATGATTTCTGTTATTCTAACTAGTTAGAGTAAGAGTTTATTAAAGCAAAAAAGTCTAGATGAAAAAGGCTCACACTGGGTTTGCAAAGGTTGGAATGAAATAGCTATTTCTAGTAGTTTCCATGGAAACCACAGTGCTAAGCAAACCTCTGTACAGAAAGAAGAGATTTTTTTTGTTGTTGCTAAGCGTTCTTGAGAAAATCCACACTAGCATCATTAGAATATGTAGCCAAACCAACAGGCATGCTGCCTGAATAATGTATAGCATACAACCATTGTGTTTACTTGAAGAATATTTTAGAAATGAGGGTTTAGACATTTCTGTGACCTCAAGATTTGGAGCTGAAAAATTTTTAGATTTAGCATTGTCAGTATGTTCCAAGAGAATCAACATGGTTAAAATACAAAATCTCTCTGAGCAAACCTAACAGGTTGTCAATTTTTTACACTCAATATAGACTTAATAATCTCAGTAAATAAGTAATTAATTTTTAAAAATTGGTTGTCATATGATCAGTTAGTGTTATTGAGAATACCTTTGATCTTCTAAGCTTTTGTTTATAGATGAATACAGGAATTTACACCTACCATAGACAGTTTTACTATCTGAAAACAGACAAAAGTCTTTCCATAGTAAAAATAAAAAGTAGGACAGGGTTTTCTTTCAAACCAAAGCAGAAGACTTTTGAATAAAGAGATATATGCTCAGTTTCCAAGTTCTCTATGAGGTTGTAGTGAAGTGGGGGTCAGTCTCTTCTCCCAAGTGATAGGACAAGAGGAAACAGCCTCAAGATGCACCAGGGAAGGCTTAGGTTGGCTATTGGGAAAAACTTCATCACCAAAAGGGTTGCTAAGCAGTGAAACAGGCTGCCCAGGGAAGTGGTGGAGTCGCCATTCCTGAAGATATTAAAAGACATGTAGATGAGGTGCCTGGGGACATGGCTTAGTACTGATCTGGCAGTATTAGATTAACGGTTGGACTCGATGATCTTAAATGTCCTTTCCAACCAAAATGATTCTATAATCCCATGGTTCAACGTTCACAAACCAGTTTTAATCCTCTTTCTATTTCTGCAGCCACCCAAGCCAGCCTTCACAGATTCTGAAAATTCAGATAATTCCACAATCAAACCCTAAATGTGGAGGGCTTAAAATTGACAAGGAGTTAGTTATGTGAACCTATAAGAGGATTTATGTGAGCAAGATGTACAAAACAGGACAGTAGCCCAAACTGAATAATACCAGTTTATGCTAATTTAAGAACACAATACCTATTTCTTTCCCTGGGATTTCTAAAGAAAATAAAATATTACAGGTTTTTCCATTTACTTTGCTATGATGATGAGAAACTGAAATTCATGTCCATCTATTTTCCATCAGTTCATGTTACTGTTATTTAAAAATTACTTACATTTCATTAGAATGACAGAAATGTCTGTGACTATTGAAATAGCAACACAGCAACACAACGTGTTGTGATTATTGATATGATATTCTAAACATATTGATTGCAAGAATCTTTTTTCCTATAGCAGTTGTATACTGTAGTGAAGCTTTAAATATTTAATTAAAAGCACTGTATTAATAAAAAATGATTCAATAAGTCACCAAATGCAAAATTCTACAATGATGCCTCTATAAATTATTTAGCAACCTCAAGAGTGTTGGTTTTAATAAATTAAATTCAAGGACATCTGGTCAACATACTTCCAAAAACTAAAATGTGATTCTTCTTATCAACGCAGCAGTCTGGGGTCATATTTCAGCATGAGCAACTTCAAATTTGCTTGATAGCTTGCTTTTTTTTTTTTTTTTTTTCCCCAGGAGGCTAAATTAGTTGATATGGAGAGGAAATTATGAAGCATAATCAACAATTTAAATATCTAGGATTATATCTATCCTTCTTTAAATATTAAAAAACTGGTTAGTTAGCCAAAAGCAATAATCAACAACATTTATTTCCCTCTTCCCAAAGTTAACCAGACATCTGCTATTTTTTTGGCTGCTAACAGACTCACTTAAAGAGCACTTAAATCTAGAAGACCTTGGGATTTGCACTTCTGAATCCTGCCAAAAGGTTCCATTTTCTGTACAGCACACTTTGGACTTCTGATATACAAATTCCTTTTAAATTAATTTCTACAATCCCTCTATTTTAATCTATTTTCAAACTGTTCATAATCATATTAAACACAGGAGCCTAAGTGATGACTTATTTCTATTATTAATTATTTTTATTATTCTAGTTATTATTTCTGTCATTAGTTATTTCTATTTGACTCTAATTCAATGAATAAATGCATGCATATGTTAACAAAAAGAGAATTAGTTTTGTTTGTTTTAAAAATCCACAGACTAAGTAACCATAAAAAGTTGTGACATGGAGATTTTGAATCTTCCTCTTCAATCAATGAGCTAATTGTCTTTAAGTCTCAGAATGGAGAGCTCTGGTAATCTATACTATACACTTTAAAACCCCGTTTTCTCAAGTATTGTTAATAAGTAATAAGCAGGGAGAATAGTTATTTAAGGTTATTCTTAAAAAGACAAAGATATTTTCCAGCAACAATAATATACCAGAGAGTAAAGAACTTCCTGTTGTGTTTGGTATTCAAAAGCCCCTCCATAGTTTAACCACTAACCTTCATTTGAATTGACTCAATTGTACCGATTCAATAGGCTTTGTACCTCAATGCTTCTGCTATGCACCTAGGTTTTTTACGTTTTAAAATTATTATTATTATTTTGTTGAAGAAGAACTAAAGATGGCTTCAAGAGCTGAGTTTCCATTTATACCTCGTTTGAAAGAAGCAATCAGTTTTCCTAGACTCAGAATCCAGCACAGCACAAAGACACTGATAAGCATGGAGGTCTCAGTCACCTAAGGGAATATCGAATATAATTAAAGTTTCAGAATA
The DNA here is from genome assembly GCF_000691845.1 of Merops nubicus. Lineage (NCBI taxonomy): Eukaryota > Metazoa > Chordata > Aves > Coraciiformes > Meropidae > Merops > Merops nubicus. Next base: position 103,172 of record NW_008610051.1, read on the forward strand.
ATTTAGGAACCAGTAGATATTCAGCTGCTGTGAAGGTCTCTCCTTTCTTACTGTTTTTATAATGCTTACAGTAAGCATAAATCAGAACTGCGCATCTGGGAACGCAGCAATCACCTGCTGAGCAACAAGTGACCTTATCAGATAGGTTTACTTTCAAAAATAATATGTGGGAAAAAAAAAACCACAACACATCAGGTCACAGAGTTCACTTAATATTTGTAAAGTTAACCCTTTCACATTAGTGGAGTTTTTTTTTACTGAGAGGAATCTGTGAAATGCAAATGTAATACTGCCAGTGAATGTTTTAAACAAAATGCAAAATGCTATTGACTGCTGACCCCTGGCCCCCCTTCCATTACATCTTTATATCATAATTGTTCAGCTGCCTTTTGCAACGAACATGTCATATGTGCAAATGAATCATGGACAAAGGGCCAAAAGAAGCAAGGCTGGATAAATGGCTACAGTGACAGCAACAGTAATTTATTTAAAATAAAGCAAATAAAAAATGAAGATGCTGAATTTTTCAGAAGTCTAGAACTTTAAAATGCCTGTTCGGTAAGAGTCCATGGCTAAAAATTTACCGTATAAGAATAGTTCCATGATGTAATCTCATCATTACAGTATTAAATACACAAGTTCAGTGAAGCAGGGTACATAGTTTATCTCCTCAAAACCAGTGGTAAAATTACTTCTTTGGGGCAAGAATTTTCCATGCATTCCCTGGCTGTACAAAACAAAGGCGACTTATGTCAGTCCTTCATGTTTTAATGCACTCATCAGCATTTTCACCTGCTTACCCAGTATCTCATGGGATATGACAGGTTAAAAGAATTTTGGGATTTTATTTCCCAGATTAATTCCAGATTTTTGTGGTTGTAATTCACTTATGTGTAGAGCTTTGAGTTCATAGTTTGCTTATGATGTCAAGCATCTGTGGACCAAAATTTAGAGTCCATTTTTTGAATCATAATGCATCTAAGGACAATCACTGATACTTAGTAGGGAGAGGGGTGGGATGTGGGCTATTTTATCCTCAGTTAAGACACACTCTAATGAATAATTAAAGGGAATGGATACAGACCCATATAATATCAGCCCATGTAACACTGTCTATGGCCAGTTCCTTCCTTTTTGCCCTTGTTGGAGCAATGAAAGAACAGTATTAGCACTCCCTTAGTTTGGGACAAGTCCTTAGCCATTAGATCTCCAATACTTTCAGGGTGCAAAAGCTGAGAAATAGATTTTGGCAAGTCACTGTAAACAGTTTATCAATTTACCACCTGCCCTTTAGTTTTAGGAAGAACAAAAAGGAAGTCAGAGACAAATCAGTGTTTTAAGTGCGGTTTCCAATTGTGGAATCAGTTTTTCTAACAAGACCTGGTCGTTACTAATAATTATGACTGATTTACCCATTAACTTTATTATAAGATTAAATTTTACTTTGATAACAACAAAACAAGAAAAAAAAAAAAAAAGGCAAAAAAACCCCCACTTCATCTAAATCACTGAAAAATAAAGTTAGCTTTTCCTTTTGGCCACTTAGGTGTCTATAATTTCCATTCTATTTGACTGAAATCAATGTTTGTTTTAAAGTGGAATGTAGTACAGTTAGTAAATAGAACTTTTATACTATTTTACAGGCAAATTTCTAATTATCATTGAAAGCTACTTTGCTGTAGTCTGGAATGTATACACAGTTCTGCATTTGTGTTTGGATTCATCAAGTGGTCTCATAAAATATGGGGAGGGGTAATTTTATTCATACATTATTCTTAATCACTAGAGAAAACCTGATTGTGCATCCTGTTGGCTTCACTGGGAGTACTGCAAGTCATAGAAATGATAGCATATATCACTATTTGGGTGACAAAAAAGTAGTTGGCTAATCAAAAGACACACTCTGTTCTTTCTCCGAAATCTGTAACCTGGTAGGTCTGGCCTCAATTTTTCCACCTTGATTCTCCAACAGACGTTCTCTTCTAGTGAAAAGTGAGTCAGTCTGTCTCTCTGTGCAGGAAAATTTGAAATTACTGAGCCAAAGAAAGATATATCCTGATCCCATTGAGATATATTTAGTTCATATTAAATCAACTTCAATGAAATTACTATCCAATGTAGAATTTGTGTACTATATGAGTCATGTATAGTGCCTTATAGTGTCATACAATCACCAGATCAAGGTCAATAAGATTTGAACGTCACACTTGCATGTTTTGTAGAACACATCATTTTGGCAAAGACAAAAGCAAAAATATCATTGTATTCTGTGTCTGACCTATTGCCTAAAGCACTATAGTTCTAGGCATGAGCCTAAAATTTAATAAACAACTCTGTGTGCTAGATCAATTGCAACATATGCATGGAGTCCAACACATTTGGGACAGACGTACTTTGTGCGAACAATAGGATTTGTCTGCAGACATGACAGTCATTCATCCAGAGAACCATTAAATCATGAGACAGAACAGTGGGGTAGCACAGTTTTGCAAAAGGTGGTGGCTTCCTACCAAAATCAGAAGGGTAGTGGATCTGGGTTTGTAGTTGTGGCTTTCAAATGAATTAAGTGGGCTCTTCATAATGGAGAAAGTTTGCCTGTGGAAAACAAGCCATTAACAAACAAAGCAGCATAACAGCCCATTGTGAAACTTGTCTTTCTTCTCAGATACATTATGGTAATTTCATACAATGTAGTTAGGATGCTGAATGGGAAAACTGAGCTGTAATATCCATGCACAGGGTTTAATAAGAATGGTACTGCAGGCTGACAAGGCAGATTATGACAATCACTACAAGAAGAGAATGACATCCAAGTTCTGAGCAGATTTGCAAATCCTACTCCAAATGTATTTTGTTAAAATAGGAATGGTCAATAACATTGTTGCTATTCAAGGCAATTCTGTAACAAAAACTTTATATTTGCAAATTGACAGTGGCTAAGATCTCTTTAAAGGAGGCTATGGATAAAAAGGAAGCAGCAGTTTCACTAATCAGAGGGTTACACTTTAAGGAAACCTGAAGATGAAAACAGAAATGAAGGGTTGAATCTGATATGTGTTGCTATCTCCTATGACATAGTTTAACATTCTAAACCATGTTAGATGGGAATCTGAAAAGTGCAAAGCTGTTAAAAGCCTTAATTTAGAACTACTAATTTTCATCAGTTACAATGGTTCACAACTTAGAACAAACATATTATTTTCTAAAGGTTTTGTTTTGTTTGTTTGTTTTAATCTTAGTGTATTATCTGGGATCCTCACCAAAAATAGTTAAGATTTAGAAATCAATAAAAAATAAAATAAATGTTTCCCTTAAAAAAAAAAAAAGAAAGAAAGAAAGAACACATAATACTGAACATATATTCAGGAAGCAAAAGCACATTGCATTTTGCAAGGAAATATATCTAATCCTGAGTCCTAAGGATCAAAGAGAGAATTATGAAGTAAGACTCTAATTCAAGAGGAAATTAGGATTTATAGAAACATTCATAAATTCAAAGAACTATTAAACCTTCTTTGTGGAAGTAACAGATATTTTTTTAAAATACATCATAAGGCTGATCTAGCAAAGTTAAACTGGCAAACAGTAAGTGAAAAATGTTATTGAGAGACCTGAAACTTTTTATTTGTGCAGTGACGACTTCTGAGTTTACAACATCTGATAAATATCATCTGCAAGGAACTGACAAAGGATCTGCAGTTTCAATGGAGATTATTAGTTATAAATTTCTGAAAAAATCTAAAATGCTTAGGAAAAAACAGTTGAAGGGAGGAGAGTAGGGTAGATTATTTGTTCTAGACAGTGTATTTGATAATACACTGATAATACACTGATATTTGATAATATAATTTAAATCACAGATGAGTCATAACACAAAAGAAACAATAGTTTTTCAACTATCATATTTTTATAAAGTAGTAACATCGAAAAATTTTTGTTCTCTTTAATATGGTTCCTTGAACACAAAACATAACTATCCTTTAAGTACACCATATAAACTTTCTAAGTGAGTGAATAGACCCATTAGTTTTCCTTCCATATTAAAACAGGATAATAATTTATAACATATCTATTCCATTTCAGAGATATCTTTTGAATGATTTTCCTCTGCTTTTATTCTCAGCTGATTATTGTCATATAAGTTCACTTGCCTAAGAACTTGAAAAGAAAAATTAAGGGAATTGAGTTTGGTGTTCATTCACGGCAATTTTTTTGGGTAATTCTAACCTGCCCTGGAAGACACTGTTGTTTAGTTTGTCTGTGAGAAAAAAAGTGGAAGACAAAGATCCTTTAAACTATATAGCAATGAAATTTCTATATAGAGGATATTTATTACGCATTTTAACATCAATTAGATATTTTGATACATCACCTCTCAAGTTAAACAATAAACTATCTCAGGGAAAAAGTTTTTTCTATAAATGTAATTGGTGTTTTCTGGCAAAAGAAATGTAACAGATGATCATTCACAAAAAATCATAACAGAATGAAATGTTCTCTAGTTTTAAAAGACGCTCTCTTTTTCTAATTTTATCCTGAGTCACTATTAGTTTGATTTTTTTTAAACACCTGTTACTACTCTCTTAAATCTCTGTGGTTTTATTGTTTTTTTTCTATATTGTTATTAATGTACAGTTAATTTAAAATCTCCTTCCACTTTTACTAAAGTCACAGTGTCACCCTTCCTCATCCCTAGTGTCTATTGTTGCATTTTCAAGAGAAAAAAATCCAAACCTATATGCTTTACATCAAATTTAGAGAGAATGTCATAATATATGCAGAAAAAAATGTAACAGCTTGAGCCAAACTATGCAAATTAGTGGGTATTTGGCTTAGAATCTGCAAAAGTTTTATGCCATACCTAAGTCCCCTAAGCAGCAGGTATTGATGACATTCTATGATAAACTACTGGGTTTGGATCACAGACAATGAGAAAGAAGTAACAAAATTTACTGGGCAAACCTTTCTAGAAGACATCAGTTCTGAATATATTCTCATTACTGGAGAAAATTAAGGAGTAAGTCAAAATCATAGAATAGAACCATAGAATACTAGGTAGGAAGAGATCTCAAGTATCATCTGTAAAAAGTCTCTTCAATATTTTCATTTTCATAAATTAGTTATAACAATTAGTGAGAAAAATGTCCTGTAATATAAGAACTTAAGAGACACATAGGTTTGCAAAGTCCATAATTTATTTTTTTTTTATCCTTGTACCTTGGGCAGTTTTGTAAAATTCCACCTTTATTCATCAGTTCAGAAACAGACTAATGAATAGTTTTGTGGGAAGCTAATGAGAAGAAGGTGAGGCTTTTAATCATCAGTGAAACAGAGACAGGAAATGCAGTGTTACCAAAAATTCCATAGACTAAGCTAGTAAAGACAACACATAATTGTGCTGTAAATTGTAGCTTATAGTATTTTTTTTATAGTTAATTATCAACTTGCTTTAGAGGCATAAGCAGCCAACTCAGCCGGCTTCAATGCAAACCATGTAGAAAAGGCAATGACAGAAGATTAAGGAGGAGTGCAAATCATGCCATGTGAAGCAGTCAGGAAAGAGGACTCTTGCCGTAACCACCACCCATATTTGTCACAAGTTTGATCACAGCCATAATGCCAAGGATTCCCAAAGCTTTTGTTGAGTAACCTTTCTTTCCAAAAGAACTGATATAAATACATCTCACCTCTATCATGTATCACTAGAGATTTGCATTTCAATGATATTTTGACCTGAATTTGATTCATCAAGGACAAAAAAAAGCACAAGAGAGCTGTTTAATGGCAAAGATGCTAACCCTGAGGTTCTACAAGGTGGTTCTTCCTTGGCACACTCAGACTGGATTGTTGCCATTCTGCATGGTGTATTTAGAGAGGGTGAATTATTGAAAAACTGGAGAGAAACTTACTTAAAAAAAAACCAAAAAACAAACAACATAGGAGCTATTTAGGCACAACTAAATAGCTTTAGGAACAACTAAATAGCTTTAGGAACAACTAAATAGTTGATCAGGTTAATGCCATAGCAATAACATTTTTAAAAACATCAGCCCTTGTTCTGCCTTTACTGCTATTTGGTTTTCCTATCCTTTTCCCACACACTTGGTGGTGGTAATGGTGTTTTTTAAGACGGAATTAATTAGTCAAGTTCTTTCCTATATATTGTGCTGTGCCTGCTTGGATTTTCAGAGACTTCAGGCATCTTAGTCCAATAGTTTATCTACCACTCCATTTTTCATTCAAGGTTAATGTTGCCCTTCTCAGATTTAGCTTAAATATTCCCCCCAGGAGTCCATTAACCAAATGAAACAGAAAAGCAGATAAGTAAATGGGTGATATGTGTGTGTATGTAGCCTATGAACGTAATTTTAAGCTACTACCCTTTCACATATACATAAAGAATGAAAAACTTAAACCCTTTAAGTTTACCCTTTATTCTTCTCAACTCAGGGAGCAAGATTCCTTCTAATTTATAAAGCGTTTGCAAATATTTCTCCTTCCTACCTGATAAAAATAGATTTAAGAAATCCCCAGTCTGTCTCTTGCTTTGTTTTTAAGCTTTCAGCCTCATCTTCCAGGTGATTTCCTAGAGCTCAGTGGGGAACTTCCAAAATGCTACAGGCAACTTCACAGTGAGACATTTTCTGATAAAACAATTCTCTTAGTCATCTAATTTTAGAGTGAGTGTATTTCTTTTGTTTGCGCTTGTCAATTATTCATTTGGACTTTTAGCCCAAACTAGAGATTAAAAACTACATTCTTTATGTAAAATTTGCCATCAAGCGAAGACAAATACATAATTAAATTCCTTAGTTTTATTTTCTCAACCTTCAGAAGATTCCACTTCTACACATTTTTTAGCACCTCCAGGGATGGTGACTCCAGCACCTCCCTGGGCAGCCTGTTCCATTGTCTCACCACTCTTTCAGTAAAGAATTGCTTCCTAATACCCAATCTAAAGCTCCCCTGGTGCAATTTAAGCCCCTTCCCCCTTGTCCTATCACTAGTTACTTAGGAAGAGACCAACACCTACCCCACTCCAACCTCCTTTCAGGTAGTGGTAGAGCACAATAAGATCTCCTCCCCTCAGCCTCTTCTCCAGGCTAAACAGTGCCAGTTCTCTCAGATGCTCCTCATAAAACAGATTCTTCAAACCCTTCACCAGCTTTGTTGCCCTTCTCTGGACCTGCTCCAGTACCTCAAAGTCTTTCTTATACTGTGACCCCCAAAACCGAACACAGTACTCAAACCGTTGCATCACCAGTGCTGAGTACAGTTGGATTACCCCAACTGTATAGAAGAGGGATGAATGCTTTATTCAGGATCCTGTTCCTTCCACTGACTACAGACAGAGAGACAACACTATGCCATAAAACCTCATCTGGATACGTGAAAAGTTCTGTTTCTGAAATATTTTTTTTTAAGTATTTTTGGAAAACCCTTGAGATTCATAAAAAGTGTTGACGTTTTTATTCCAAAATGGAGACATTATTCAAAGTATCAGAAATGTTCAAAAGATGGGAAAGCATTTCATGCAAGAACTGCTAGTTAGGGTATGGAATGGGGAGTAAGGGGTGGAGTGTTGTCTGAATTAATGAGCCTTTGACAGTGTGTTAGGCAGGCTCAGCTGTTTTGCCACAAGCAGCCAGATCCACTTCTGTGTTGCACTCCCAACTGCACAGCTCCCCACAGAGAGTGACCTGGCTTCCCACTCAGCTTGCAGCCAGCATCATTCTTCCTGCCAGCAAGGGCAGTCCAGTTGATGCCTAAGGGGTTTGGGAGAACTCTCAGAGGAGTACACTGGAATTTGTCTGCTGCTCATCCTTATCTCTCCACATCCCTCTCCCTCAGATGACATGCTTAATGGCCACTGACTTGCAAGGTAAACCTACACAGAAACAATACATTTTGCTAGGTGAGTCTATTCCCTGGTATCCATTTTACTAGAGTATTTTCCTTTTAATCATGACAGATAAAATCTTTAAGCTTTATTTAATGGATATCTGTACTGATGCTCCCAGTGGACTTTTAGCTCTCAGATAGTACAAAGCACCGCTGTTGCTTAATTGGAACAGTATTAGCAAACACTGAATTTAATTGGGAAGCATTTGCTTGGTGCCAAGGGGTTAACTAGTGTTTGCCCAGGTGTTTGAGTCAGGGTACTGGTGTTGTGTTACAGAAAGAAAAAATTCAAAGAGAGAATCAAGGAAAAGAACAAAAAAAAAAAAAAAAAGCTGTTAAAAAACACCTTTGCTGTTGGTTCAAAACATTGTCTTAAGGTTTTTAATTTGTTTTTTCTTTTTATGGAGAGGGGCTGCAATGTAGTATTGGATGTTGTTGTCAGGCTGGATATGAATGCTAAGTACTGTCATTCATAATAGTCATTAAAAGCTATTTGGGACTACCTTTCTTAAATTACTGCCATGTGTATGTTTTCTTGCTTCATGGTTAAAAAGAGATTTCAGGCCCTGACATTAGTAGAATATAGCAAATTAGTAGATAAGGTAAATATTATCTACCAGCTATGACTATAGTAATATATTCCAGTGAAACAGTCAAGAAATGGTGTGCCACTGTCTTAATAAAGCAACTATGACTGTATATAAACTCAACCGGCAGGTAAATAAAAGATGAAAATCTATATATTTATTCAAACATAAAACCCCAACATATTGGTGCTCATTCTACTCTGGAATATCTCTATTACTAATTTTCAGCTTTGAAACTTAAAAACAGGTTACTTGTTATTTTCTCTAAAGCTTTCAAGATACGTTCAGTATATAACTGCAGTGGAGCAAAATTACTGTCCTCTAGAAAATTTATGTACTTTTAAGAATTGTTTAAAGAATTCCAATGTGTAACATGTGGGAAATTGTATACTTTTCTTCATGTCAGGGCAGATTATTCACTGTTCTGAACAATGCTAAATTAAGAAAAGCAGATTCTGAAAAACTAGTGTTATGATTTATCATGTAAACCTATGTTCCTTTGCATAGTTTTGTAAATGATTATAAGGCCTACTGCCTATTCAGGATTTCTATTACTGTCTGAGGGTAATGGAAAAAAGACAAAAATAGAAGTCATAGAGGAAATAAAACAGTTCCACTGTGAGCTAAACCTTCTGATGTTTTTGCTTTGTTCTGTTCAGTTTGTGTTTGGTTTCTGATTTGTTTCATTGCGTTGTTTTTGGTTTTGTCGCTTTTTGGTTTGGTTTTTTTTTTTTTGTGTGTGTGTTTTTTTTTGTTTTTTTTTTTTTTGGTGGTGGTGGAAAAAAATGTGAGTTTCAATGGCACAAGAGAGAATTTCTTCACTTTTTTCTCTCTTACCTACTCAAACTCAGAACTGAAAAACTAAGCTGCAGCACAACATACGGTATGGGCTAATCCTGACAGAACTACATGGGAATTTGTGGTGTCAAAGTACAATCCATTGGTCTTGGAGTATCAGTCTGAGAGATGGGAGTACCAGAACTTTGCTCCTAGAAGTCATGCATGGTCTTCAGGAAGTTGCTAAGGCTGTGTCTGTGTTGTACATTGAAGTGCTTTACTTATTTTACTCAATACATCTGAGCACCTAAGCTAGTTCAGTCGCTAGACCTACTCTAAACATCCTTCCTCTTTTCTCAGGAAGCTTCTTTAGAGCTCAAAAACTTGTGACAAGTGCCATAATAACATGATGTTTCCTTCTACTGGAGAAAATCCAGTGCTTTTGTGTTGTAGATAAATACAATGACTATTTGGAAGTTTTGCAATACTGCTGAAGGAACAAAGAGGAAGAATGGGAAGGATTGTGCATTAGATATTGCCTTCCAGCAACCCTCCCAGTTTGTTTGTATTTATAGAACTGATTTTCTATCAATTTTTTAGTAAGTGGACTAAAGGATTCAGATGCACATCCCCATCAGGGTAATGGTCTGTAGGTGGTCTGCTGTTGCACCTGAGTTTAACAACTAAGTTTTGAAGCTTTCTTTTCCCAACAGTGTTATTCTACTGAGCTTTACAGAATTGTTTCTGACTTGCATTACTATGACTTAAATGAGAATTTAAAGTCCTCTGTGCTCTCTTTCCTGTATTTGCTGAGATTATAAAAAACTAGAAGGAACAAAGGAATAGATTTTCAGTACATAATAGTTTTTGCTCATTTTTTCTCTCCTGCATAACTCTAATTTGTATCCTCCGTCTGTCTTAGGATGCTTACATAACTCACAGGACATATTGGAGGGATTTAGAGTTTACTTAAAGATTACCATTTAAGCTGTTGCTTTCAAGTTTTATTAATAATGTATTATTTTTCCATCTTATGCACTACATTTCTTTTGTGAACTTTGCTGAAAGTACATTTGGAGGAGAGGAAAAAAAGCATGTTAAGAGACAACGTTAAAAAGTAGCTTGCAATAATGGTATATATATACAATAATTTTATTACTAAAACAAACTTCTCAATCTGCCAGTTCTCATTTGATATAAATCTAGTTATCTTTATCTGTACCAAAGACAGGCTTGGGCCAAACATATCAATGATGCTAACTCAAACAGATTGTCCAAAGTGAAATTACAGGAGTTTTTCTTACTGTTACCAGCACTTCTATGCTGCTCTGAACCACAAAGCAGAAGCAAGAAAATAAACACATGTCTACCACATAAAGTTAATATGGTTGGATAGAAGACAAAGAATTTCCAGGATTTCTACTTCAGTTTTAGAAAATTGCCGCTGTACTTCAGCTGGTCAGTCTTCTACAGTATGTTCACTGTATGTGAACACAGAGTAAAAGACTTCATTTTTATTTGTCCTTAGTGTTAAATCATAAAGAGGATTGTAAAGGTGCAGGGGGTGAGGGACATAAAGGGTGGGAGAAAGGTCTCGAGAATCATCTTATAGACAGTAACAAAGAGCTAGAAACCAGTCAAGCCCCTGCAACATGTGACTATGGTCAAGTCACCTGGTTCATTTTCATCATCCTTTGACACAGCTCAGAAGAAGTAGACTAAAAATGCAGACCTATTTAGGAAAAAAGCTTTAATCATGAGCAAATAAAATTAACCCAGCCTCTTAGGGAACGTCATTCCAACTGTGATGTATTTCTACAATGAAGTGAAATCCCAGATGATCAACACATTTGTCAAAATTGTTAAAAAAAAGTGACTCTGATGTAATTCTTCAGTTGAATAGTTCTTATAAAAGCCTAACTCCAGTTTACCTGAATTTCTAGTGGCCCGTTTTGCCTAGTGAAAACAAAAAATTAAGTGCCTTTCAGCTTTTATTTAGGACAAATCATGTGTTGTGGTTGTCTGACATGGCCAAAGCTCCATAATTATGACTGTGAAATTATTTTTGACATTTTTAAAATTTGAGTCTTTTGTAGGAAGTGAATTTATTAGCTGTTCAATACAAAGTGTGCTGAAGGGGAAAAAATATAGCTGATTTTATAGATTTGTCAGGAGAGAACAGTTAGGTGACAAGGAGATGATATAGCTTCTGTTGATCAATACTGGAAGAAGTTTAAATACCAAGAATAACTGTTTGTTCCCATATTTGTATAGATTGAATGACCTTGCTGTGAATCCAGTGTACACCTGTGTAAGGAGAATGCAGTTAATGA
>NW_008610052.1:0-21088 GCF_000691845.1 Merops nubicus
CCCCAAGTGCAAAACTCGACACTTGACACAGGATGACACAGATGCCCCACTATTTACCTCAGGGTGATGCCGAGGTAATGAGTTAATTCTGAGGAAGGTAATGGGGAAAAAAAAATGTGTTTTAGAAACACATCATCTGGACTGAGCCTCTAACAGAACTGCACTGGCCTTTTTCAAGGAGAGGTATGTAGAGATTTCTGAACTTCAGAACAGCACAGGTCTTTTATGCATAATATCCTCAAACCCCAACAAATAATTTTATATACTCATACCCTAATAAAAAGCATATCAGATTGTTTACCAGAAATATTCAGCACATATACACTGATGGGATATGTTGGTGGGAAATTCCCTGAACATGGAAACAACAACAAAAAAATCAGAGAAGAAATAGTAACCTAACTCAGAATATTGTTCCAGCACCCTATACCAAATAAAGGAATAAATACCATATTCAGGCCACATAATTAAAAAATAAATGCTTGAAAACATACTTCCTAATTAAAAAAAAGGGAGGAGAATCATTGTGGTGGTGGCAACCTTTTTTTGCCTGCTTTTCTGTTACACAAGATTTACAAAACCCATACCTCTTGCTGAAGCCTCTTTAGTTCAGCTTCCATCTGTTCAAGTTCTTGTTTACAGTCAAGCAACTGCTCAGTCTTCTCCTCCCTTATAAGAGGGAACACAAAACAGTTAAATATGTCTGCAAAACTTGGTAATATCATCTTGTTTTAGAACAAAATACTGAGATTTGTAAGGCTTCCCTCCTTTAATCCAGAATTTCATGGAGATGAGAGTGTAAAACTCAGGTATGCCATTATGCTTTAGATACTCTCTAGGTTTTAGTCCACATCTAATCTTTTACATTTGGTCAGATTTTTAATACTCCTTTAAAATGCTGTTCACTAAGATTTCCTACTTATTGGAGGCAGAAAACATTACAACATAATAAGGGATTTTTGGTTATAAGGGTATTTTTTTGGTAAAAAAACCCAGACAATACAAATGATTGTGTACCAGATTCACATCCAAAAGTAAACTTAGAATAATTTCAGAAGATCCATTCAAAAAGTCCAAATGTTTTCTAGGAGAACTAGACAATGATCACCAGTGCATCCTGTCACACATCAGTTAAAGCCAATTTTAAAATTATTTTTATACTTTTGTAATTTTTCTTTTTCTTATAGAAAAGGATTAAGGATTTCAGGTGCCTTTACTCATTAGAAGATGACACCACTTAACTTCAATAACTTTAAGAAATGCATGATGAAATTTTCTTTTATGCAAACACCATGGTGTCTGCTTTAGTCTATTCACAAATGTGTAATAAAAATAGTTTTACATGGAAAACTACATTGATTACAGGACTCAATCTTAACTTTCTACTGTATTTTTTAATATAAGTATGAAGCAAGACAGAAGTAAAGAAGGTGGAAACAAGGTAATTTAGTGAACTGAAATAGGTAATACAAAAATTTTAAACCTAACTACACCAGTTGTTTTTAAAAATGAGCCAATCTCACAATAAGTGACCTTTTTGCACCCATTCTTTGTTTCAAATAGGTTGTTGAGAGCCTGCAAGTGTAAAAGGGTTCATCTCTGTGGAGCCCACTGCAGCATTACTGTTCACAGCAAACATGAGAGCTTCCCCCTATAGAGGTGTTGAGAAACCATGCAGAAATAGAAATGTAATTCTGTATTATGCTGGATTACAGGAACTCTTCTATTAATCTGCACATACCTATACTATGGTTCCACACAGAAACACACAGAGGACTTCACACAGAAAATCAGGTGTGCAATTTCTAGTTCTGGAGTTTCTATATTACAAGCCTCAAATCACTGTTTTGCAGCCAGTTGAAAAATAATCTTTACAGACCCTCTGGATGAAATTAGATCAGCTGCAGTGCATATTAAACCAGGTATGAAGGTTCATTGCCAAAAGCAGATCATAAATAAACGTTAAGCTGAATATTTTCAACTCTCAAATGAATCCAATTTTAAATTTATCAAACATAAGCAGCATTTAATAGCAAATGCTACAGACAGAAGTTAATTTATCAAACTCTAGTATTTTAAATATACTGCTACACATAAAGGAAATTTATTTACAAATTGAATTCAAATAGAGTGCAAAATGTGAAATGTTCTGAGCCATCACTGTTGCCCTAATTGCATGCTTCAGCTACAGCCTAGAGAGGATTGTACTAAATTATACAGAACATACCAGTGTTCACTGTTTAGGCTATCTATTAACTGTCAATCAAACTAATAACAGCAATTTTTTCACTAATTTTCTTGGTGCAGCTGTTTATAGAATATCCTGGGCGGGCTCACTTCACAGACACATAATAATACAGACATCAGAAAAAAAGAGCCATATCTTTTTGTCCTCTGCTCTTCATGAAGACCAAGATGTGGTGGGGGAAGGGGATCCTCTGAGTAAATCAACCAGATATTTAAGCCAGCCAGCTAGAGATGATCTGATCAACAGACTGATAAAGAGCAGACCAGTGAGCTGATAACTGTGACTTATGCTACCTTGAACTTTTAATTTAATCTTAGTTGTCTCCTCTCTTGATGAGATATACTGACTTAAAAATACCCTTTATTTATGCTGTTTCTAAAGTGTAGACAAATTACTATAGATATTGAAATTACTTCGAATTTAAAATTTGTATTTTATGTTCAGACATTACACATTGCCATAGGGAGAAAAAGATTCTTCACTGGACTTACTGTTCTCTTTATAAACTCCTCACTACTGCTCAGACCTGTTCCTAGACAATGAGGATCCTGTAAGTATCTTCCTCCTTTAATCTAGAATTTCATGGGCATTAGAGTGTAAAACTCAGGTATGCCATTATGCTTTAGATACTCTCTAGTTTTTAATCCATACCTGATCTTTTACATTTGGTCAGATTTTTCAGAGCTATTTAAATTGCTGCTCACTAAGATTTCCTGCTTAGGTGAGGCAGAGAAACATTACAATGTTATAAAGGATTTTTGGGGGAATAAGGGTTTTTTTCCTTTAAAAAATCCACAGACAATAGACATGAACGTGTACCAAGAGATTCACAACCAAAAGTAAACTTTGCCACTAATCCTTGAATGGTCAGGACACGGCTCCTGGTTCCAGCCCCCACCTGTCTATCCCAACTGCCTCAGCTGCAAAGTTATTCTCTTAGAAACAATTACAGAGATATTAAAACTACAGTCAGACATCCATCAATGATAATGAACAGTAGATGAAGCACAAAGAATTTGCCTCTGAAACAATATGAACAAAAAGTGAAAAAAAGGCAATGCTGCATTAGATTAGCTGTATTTCTAAAAGTAATTTATGTAGAGCAGAGAGACCAATACTGCACTGTGCTATGCTCAAGAGATTGCTCTAACAGAAGGTAGAAAGTGCAGAGAACAAAAGACAGAAAATTACCACAGCACTAGTTCACTGATTTCAGTACGTTTATGGTTAAAACATCAATATAATTTGTAATACAAGTAAAGACAAACAGATGAAAAGTATTTGTCACACTGGTCCACAAATATGCCTCCATTATAAAAAAATCCTTCCTGGGGTGCAGTTACTTCAAAAAAAGCATTAACAGCTGTCATCTAACATGAAAAACACGAAGAATTGTTCTAGAGAGGAATACTATTGTAAAACCAACAGGATTTTAAAGCCCTCTGACTCTTGACACACTTCTGCACTCCCCATGTACTCACAGCTCTTGCCTAAGCCGCCTGATCTTTGCTTTGGCATCTGCCAGCTCCACTGACAGGTGCTGTCTGCTCTCAGTGCGCTTCATGCCAGGAGACCCACAGGGTGATTGTGCTGCCGAGGCGTGAGGTAGGAATCGGAGACAGTCCCGTTCTTCTGAGAGCTCTATGATGGTCTGAGAAATTAAAAAAGAGAAAAAAAAAGAGATGGGGAAAAAAAAAAGTCTAGAATTGCATTCAGAGAACTGAATTTATGTCAGGGACTACTATCAGGCACTGTCTTAAGAGATCAAAGACTGAACTGAAGCAAGAATAATGGAAAAGCCTTGCCATGAAAGAAGTCAGAAGCCCTTAATACCCCTGTATACCCAAAGCAAATAGTCACAGCTATTTAGCAGTATTGTTCAGCTATTCCACTCAAATTTATATTTTTTAGTCCATATAGCTATCAGTGCTCAGAATGGACTGGGTCATGGAAGGGCATAAATTACTTGAATATGAGGATAAATATCTATCTCTACAGAAAGTGGTGTTCTTCAGTAAGCAGCAGCACCCTTGCCAGCTCCATAAAACACCAGGCTTCCTGGAATATCCCTATTTCATCACATAAATAAAGCTATTGTCTTACAAAGAATATCTCTTGTATTGTGAAGTTACTTTTCCTTTGCGTTGCAAAAAAGCTTTATCACACAACCTCTCCCCTCATGGTTCAGTTTCTGTTTCACTCTTATCAAGGCTGTGAACTGGAAAGAGTTTGAGTGTGAAAGGAATATCTGGAATGATTGCAACATTAACATTTCCACACTCTGCTGAGGGGCAAATCTGAAACCACCGAGATGATTCATAACTCACAATTTTTATTAAATACATTTCTGTAAAAAAGATTGTGCCTCACGACAAGCTTGTAAACCCTCCTCTCCTAACACAGATTTTGCTCCAGTTCACTCCAAGCTGTACAACAGGATACAGGAATATAACAGGCACCTTTCAGTGACTGGCTTGCAAATCAATGGATTACTGAATCCTGGAAATTTCAGCTGATACAGCTTTGGATTTTCTGTTTTCAACTACAGATGAATGTTGAAGTTGTTTCAGACTCTGGTTTCATGAAAAAGACCATCTGCTGTTATATTTTCTCACTGTCACAGTATTCAACAGCTAGTATGTGTGCTGTAACTACCTGAAACAACTTTCTGGCAGTAAAGAATCCGTGGTTAAATATGCAAACAGAACACACCTTAAATATTAGTTATAAAAATGATAAGCTACAGCATCTTAAAAAACACTATTTCTTATATTTCTCTTGAGCCACAAGCCACATCCATACCTCTGAGTGCTCATCTCTTTCATCTATAAGTCTCTTTAAGTGTAATGCCATATTTTTCAAAAGAGGTTCAACATACTCTTGTGTCAATACAATGACATCCATCCACTGCAGGTCAAAAACATTCTCCTGATTATGGGTTACCTACATAGAACGAAATTAAACAATCCCTTTAAACTGTAAGAGTACAAAGGAAGCATAAGGAAAATAAGGCTGAAAATTTAGGGGTAAAATTCGACTATGACATAATTTAAATCCCACGTATATGATATGTAACATATATATTGGTTTATAAATCAGTCTGCATATGAGTATTTCACTGCACTGGACTTACTGCAATTGTAAAGAACTGTTGGAGGAACATGCTTCCTCCCTGCTACTGCTTTAACAATGTAATCCAAAAGAGCTTATAATGAAATCTTTTCATGAACTGTTAAAAATAAAGGCTTTTTTTTTTTTTTGCTTACTAAAACCATTAGATATACAAAACACAAATTTGTTGAACTTGGTTTTGAACAAACAAACTTAATCTTTTTACAATACAATATTCTGCTTCCAAAAAATTAAAAGCACAAAAATAGCAACATACCTCTTGAATATGGGCTGCAACTGCTGCTCTTGTGTCAAAGTCCAGGCCTTGGATCCTTTCAATAAATTCTTCTTTTTTCTGACACTAAAACCAAAGATATCTATTTTATACACACATATATAAACATATACATACATATATAAACAAATATACATATAATTACATATTTAATTTTTTCATATTTATATAAATATGAAGAATGTGTATATGTATTTTATACACATATATGTAAAATCAGCAATATTTTAATTCTACCTTTGCATTTCTAAGCTAAAATGATAAAATTGAAATGACAATAATCACTTCATTATCCAACAATTTTGTTGACTACTAAGCAGTTGGTTTATGCCACATTAATTATACATATTTAATTTTTTCATATTTATATAAATATGAAGAATGTGTATATGTATTTTATACACATATATGTAAAATCAGCAATATTTTAATTCTACCTTTGCATTTCTAAGCTAAAATGATAAAATTGAAATGACAATAATCACTTCATTATCCAACAATTTTGTTGACTACTAAGCAGTTGGTTTATGCCACATTAATTATAAAGACTTTCATTGCTAGTAACATTTTCCCAGTAGCTACTTATTAAAATTTTATGACAATGAGTTCCAACAGGTATTTTTTCAGTGTCCACCTCTCTTTCTCCAGTTGCCAATTTAAGTTAAAAAGATATGACTAACCTATTTTTTTTTTGTTTAATTAGGTAAATAGCACAAATGCCCCTTCTAAGAACAGCAGTACACCAAAACAGTTTATTAAATATGTGAAATAACTTCAGTAAGATACATGAGTAAAGCAATTCTTCAGCACTCTACCATTTTCTTCATTTCTTTAGAGTATTAACAATATTCTGAACTATTAGAAATCCTAAATACACAGTTTGCTAATAAACTAATAGGCAATAAAACATAAGAGGTGCACAGTTACAGACTTTTTACTCCTCAGAATACCCAGATTTTTCAAAGAATGCAGTAGTACCACTAGAGGAAGGACAAATTTACATACAACCTCAGGTATTAAAATAGTAAGAAAAGAGATAGGTGACACTTAAATATGTTTGCATTGGTATTGAATGGTTTAAAACTTACCTGAACTGCACAACCAAGTAAGAGCAGGAGGAGTTTTTTTATTTCTTCAGTACCTGGCTCTAAGGAGAAAACAACAACAACAAAAAGAGTAGGTAGAAAATGGTCATTTTTCTTCCCTTACTCCTCAGCAAAGATCAGGTTTTCTAGTTATTTTAATATGACTTATGTCAACCTAGTTTAGAAAAGAAAAAGATGAAGAAAACTTCATCTTTCTAGCTTTCAACTTAGTCTTTTTTGCCATTTAACTGCCAACTGCCAGCATTAACAAACAGCTTAACAGCCCTAATAGCTTCATAGGGTAAAAACACTCCAGCCCTTTGTGAAGCAAAACTTGAGTGACATTTTCCAAAGCACTTTGGAGACCTACAATCAAGTTTTCAACTATAACCTCAGGTATCTCAAGATATTTACAGAAGTGCTTAAATTCTTTTCCACCCCCAAGCTGTAGGAGCTAGGTGACAAGTTCAATTATTTTAAAAAGCTACATTAGATATTCCACTGCAGGTCTAAATAACCATGTATTTCCAAATCTGACCATAAGCATCTTAATCTCCTAAAGAAGCTCAAAGAACTCTTCACAGTAGTAAAGATGTATTTCACTTTTTTTTACACTCAAAATGTTCTTGTCCTGGTACTAAACACATGCTATTATCTAGAATTTAAACACCATAAAGCAAATACTTTAAGAGTGGCAAAACAGTTCAGGCTAGCTAGAATGGATGAATCCCCACATAAGAAAGATGTAACCACTTATAAGCAGTCAAAAATTTCTTATTTGATCGGATCCACCACAGTATTGTGTAAGCAAAGCAAATGTAAAATCCTTCTCAAAGAAGTAACAGATATTAGGTAATCTTGATCAAAAAAGGAAATTAAAAAGAAATCAACAACCCTGAAAGGATACAGGACTCTTAATGATTTTTGACTAGCTTTCAGCAGCCAAGCCTGCTGCCATAAAGCAGAGAAGGAAGATGCCAAGCTTCTCCACCTTCCTCATGACTTTGGAAGTTCTCTGCATTACAATATTGAGAGCCTTCTCTCAACATTGACTCAACCTGCTTCTTTTAGGAGGAGGTATATATAATCCCAATGAACATGTCATGTTTAAATTTTTCAAAAGAGGTTTGTCAAACAGACATATTACAAAAAACATGAACTCAAACAGGAGATGCTGAATTATTTATACAGACTTCTTGTATCCCAAGGATGTGAGCTGTGAAGTCTAGCATAGAAAACATCAATGACCATGTTTTACCAGAAGCACACTACTTCAGCTACAGAAGGGGAATGCCACCTGGCTGCCTGTCTTAATCAATAAAGGTTGACCAGAATACTGTAGAGAAGGAATCCATCCCAGCATCTCACATCATACATGCATTTAGCCCAATAAATTAATAACGTTTTTTTTTGAAAAAAGTAATCCCTGAACTCCTCTTTGGATGCTCCTTTTCACACTGCTTCAGGATCAAAACTGGCTTTTACAACTCTGACTGAATACTGTTTCTGTCTCTTGCTCACATTCCCTGAAGGAACATGGCAAAATATTGAACAACCTCAGCTTCCCACTGCTACCAAACATGTTCTGTGGTTTTCCTCCTTTTTCTGCATCAGGAATACAGAAATAGATCATTCTCTTCTGCACCCTCTCGACTTGCTGCTTGAACTTGCTCCCAACCCTGTTCTACCCTTTGATCTTCCCTGCACTCAGTCTTATCCCTGACTTCCACATCCTCTGTAGCCTTCCACCCTCCTCTGCTTGCTCCCTCAGAAATACAAACTTCTTTTAATCTTTTCTTCCCCCCACCCATTAAAGAACATTTGCCTCATCATTATCTCCTCTTTCCTTTTCCTCTGTAATTTAACTTAACATGCACAATCACAGCCTGTAGCTCTTCTCCTCCAGTTTTCTCCTCAAACTGGCTTCCTGCCAATTAGCTCAAGTGAAATGTTTCTTGATAAAGTCTCTGATGACCTTTTTTTTTTTTTTACAGGCATTCTATCTGCGTTTTCCTTGATTAGCCAACTGCCTCTGATACAAACATGTTTCTTTTCCTGAAATCTTATCTGCCCTTGCCTTCTGCAATTTGTCATCTTCTAGTATTTCTCTACTCATCAGTCCTTGCAAAACAGTGCAAACGGGAAAAACTGGGAGGTGTTTCTGAAAAAAATCACAGCTACAGCCTAAGCTTTAGGGGACCAAACCTGACTCATCCTCAGACAATTGGCTTTTACTATGGGAGCTCACCTTGATGCAATCATACTTACACAGCAAGTCTCTCAAATGGTCAGAGAGGTTTGATTTTGCTACACTTGACCACCAAAGGAAAAATAAAGTTTAAAGATCCCTATAGGGATGGATGGGGTCCTCTTCAAGGTGACACTGCAAGAGCAGTCAAGCTTTCAAAGGGAAAGGTTCTGGATGAAATCCAGAAGACAGGTCTATCTTCTGATTCAGCTCAATTAATTCAGTAAATCAATTCCACAATCATCACAAGCAGGAATCTGAAACGTCTTCAAGAACACTGTCCATGGATAACAAATACTTTTAGTATCTGGGCTATGCTACAGTGAAGTCCATATTTTCCTCACAAATCCAGTCACATCCCCAGAGGAGAGCAGTGCATACACCACCAGAGGTTCCAGCTGCCAAACCACAAATGCTGCACAGACTTAGCTGAGGTCTCAAACAGGAAGAGGCTTTCTTATTAATGACCAAAGAATAGATTTTTTTTATGTATACAAATGAATACTAAATTATCTTTGTGGTGTTTTTTTAGTGCATTTTTAACAAGTTTTCATCTTACACTACACAATATTGTTAACCTGTATTTTGTCTCAATACCTTACATAAAAAACATCACTACAAAACCATTGTTATGACCCTTTTTTTAAAATCTGTTTTTCCACTAAATCTGGTATCTAGGCAAATCCATGGAGTCTTCTGAAAACCTTAAGAAAGGCTGGAATCCAAGCATAAAAGCACAATACATTTTATTCTTTTTGAAAAGGAGAGACCACACTCACACTTCTTGGTGCATATGACAGCATCTACACAGAGAGAAACTTAAAAGGCTGTGACCTCAGAAGCAAAAGCAGCAATATTCCAAAGCAGAAAGTAAAAATCAAAGAACTGAAATCAAGATACCTACATAAATGGGATATATGCAGATGGGATATGGCAAGGATCAATGTTATGAACCCTGGAATTGAAAAGTGAGGTAACACAGATGGTTCTTCTTGCTCATGAGGAAAATCTTGCCTCACATACACAGAAGCATGGCATGTAAGACATCTTAATGAAATAAAAACAGCCAGGGGAAGCTACACAGCCTGTTAGAGAAGTTCCTAACCTCTCTGCTGAGGTGCTAGAACATCAGAAGTAGAACACCTGGGACACACTAGACCCAAGCAAACAAATTCTGCCCAATCCATAGTGGCTCCATGCAGGCCAGGTGTGTCTGCTCCGTGCTTCTGGAATTGAGAGCATGGTGCAGAGATTCCCAAGTGGCTGTGGATAGTCAGCTGGGTCCACACAGGCTAATTTTCTTGGTCTGAAAATTGCAACTCTCAGAGCTGGAAGCAGAGAAGGTGGGAGCATGGAGAAGACACTGTCAGTTCAGGGGAGAAAGCAAGAAGGTAATTGCAATATTTTTCAGGTAACGATGCAAGAGAAGCGGGAGACTTTTGGGGAAGGAAACACAAGGATTAGGAGTTGGATCAAATGAGATGCACTGAACTGCCCATTTTCTTAGGGTTGGCTTAGGTAGAGAGGGTTGAAAGCATAGTAGCTGGGACTACATGAATCTTATACTGTGTCCTATCAGTAGCTCACTGGTTGCTGGGAAATGCACTTCATCTCAGTGTAAATCCTCATGACAGCCAGTGCTGGCCTTGGGACAGAACACATTTCTGTAAAGTGTGGACCTCTGGTGTGAACAAAGAAAATGTTACTTATTATGAAACCACTTGTTTGCTATAAGTATTTACACAGCAGTCTGTTGAAAGGCTCAAACCTATATGGATTTTATTTCCAGTGAAATAACACAAATTATTATACCGATAACAATTTTCATCTTAGTTAAGAATAAACTTACCAGAAAAAGGGTTTTTGCCAATTATTAACACATTTGGCAAAGACATCATGATCAACTGCTGCAAAGTCTCCTAAAAAAGTTAATGAAAATATTAAAGTTGTATGTATTGAATGAAAATAAACATCAAATACTAACCAAGACTGAAGAGAAATTAGTATTACTTAAGTAGTTTAAAATTTTTCAGGTCTTCATACATCTGCAATACTTAATTATTTCGACTTTAACTCAAAAACCTTAGAAGGGTGAATTACTTCTACAAAACCCTTGTTTTATTGGTTTGCAAGATCATCTCAATATGGTGAAATCCCCTCGTGGCAATGAGCTGGCTTACAGAACTGAAGCCAGCTACATCTCTCTCAGACTGTAGCAAAACTTTATTAGTATTTGTTTCTTGGACTAGTTTATTGATAGATGGGGGTTTTTTGGCTCTAAGTTGCATTTACACTACAAAAGATCCATTTCCTCTATTTCACATCCATAGTCTCTGTGGACTCACCAAAACGTAGCTATGAAAATGACTTTTTTTCCCCTGCAGTTATGCAGGATAATCCCAAATACCAAGGTACAAACCCCCATGTGCACCATCAGGCAGAGCTCTCGTTTGGCCAGTCACACACACTCAAGCAGCAGCTCTGCCCATCTCTGCTACAGGCTGAATCAGTGGAGAGTTTCTGTCGGCCAGTAATGGCTGTAATCGGGTCAAATCCCCAGTCTAGACAGAGCCTAATTCTTCTGAGGCAGAGCAGTCTTCCTCCCAGTCCCAGATGTTTGTTCACAGCAGATGCCATCCTATCAGCAGCTCTGGAGTCATGCTTTTTGTTTTTCCACAGTGCCATATTCATTAATATGTAAAATGTTCAGACTCAAAAGCAACGTCCTGCAGGACCACCACCACTTCACACCCAGAAGGCACCCAGTAAGGGTCCCCCTGCAAGCTGAAGAACCTACCCTGAGTCAGCTCATTTCATACCACTCTTGAAAAATTACAATATTCCTTGAAAAACACCTGTAGAAAGTAGGTACACCTATATTTGAAAGTTCTCACCACTTAACACAGGACATACAAATATTGTATCTGAATTGATTAGTACTAGATTGAAAAATATGTACTCTCACTGTGTATGAGTAAGAGAAATTATAAGGAGGGAGAACATAGCTTTGACCTACTCAAAGATCATGAATTTCAACCAACCATGACTCTTGCACTTCTGAAATCTTGATAAAGACGATTTTCAAATAAAGAAAACATAGGAACTGCACCACAGCAAGTTTTACATCAATAAAGAGCAGAAAATAAGGGATTTGATGAGTATTTATACCTACTACAAAAGAAAAATAATAAATATCACATACTTTAAAAAGTGAGGGCTTGGTGGCTTTTTTGGTTTTTTTGCTTTTTTTTCTGTAATAGCTGAAATAATTCCATGATGCCATTATACAGCTTTTCTTACTCTTAAGCATGGCCAACCAAGAAATGTGTCCTCTGCACACTAATGACATTATCACCTCTTCTTACAACACCTCTACCTGGCTCCAAAGATGTCTACCACCTTTTCTGTCACACGGTGTTAACTTCATCAGTAAACCCAGTGCAACTGCTCTCAATTTGTGCTTGCTTTTGAAACAACTGCTTCTATTAAAAAGCTGAAATTGCAACCTGTGTGTCCCAAAATTCACGTATTTCTTTTAACTGCTGGTTAACCTGCAAAAATAAATTAAGGCTCTTTAAAAAATTCTGCCATGATTGCACAAGCTTTTTGAGTCATTATTTTTGAGTTCATTAGCATTTATTTTACTAAAGATTCACACATCATCTCTCAAACGAGGCTGACAGAGCACCCATGGGAGTCATGGAAGCTCACTGTATCAAATCTCCCAAGTCCACCAAAACTTATAATGGGATCAGTTCTCCTGAATCAGCTGCTGAGAACAATTCCCCACTCTTGCACTGCCAGGAAATTTATAGACTCAAAAGACTGGTTTGGGACCTAGCAGGAGTCTGGTGATGCTGTAAGGAAATAAAGCAGCTTTGATGGAAAAAGAAGATGCAATTGTAATTACTGAGAACAAAGATGATGCAGGAACCAAAAAAACTTGCATAATCCAACGTCATATTTCAACTTTGAAAGTTATATTCTTTAAGTGCAGGTTGTTTGGCAAGGACATGTACAACACTGATACAATTATTTGCTAAATTGGGAGAATGTTTTCCACGGTCATAAAAACACATGGAATAAGCTGGCACAGACAAGCTCACAGTAAAATGCTTTTAAGAGTTACAGGATAACATAATGCTAACAATTAAAAATCCTCATATCCACCAATAACTTATTCCTACTGAAACATTCCAGACAGGAATCAAACTCCTAGCTCACTGCAGTGATCACTTTCTGTGCTCCATTACCCTCTGATCTCAGAACACACAGCATGCATGATGCCCATACAGACAGGGTGAGGGTTCATGCCCCTGCTAAGCTGGGCCCCAGGCCATGAAAGGCCTCCCAGATTGATTCCAAAGCATCCATCAAACACCTACTAAAAGCCTACTAAAACTGCAGACCTGTACTGTCTAGAGAGGCTGGCATGCCACACGACTGGAAGTCCAAGATACTAGGGAGGGAAAAGGGCAAAACGTGTACACAATGCTATATAGCTTACACTCACACTGGACAAACTTGAGCCATTGAAGGATGGGGACTGATTTTACCACTTACTGAATACAAGTACTTTTTATATTTTAAAAAGCTACAATGAATAATTTTTAGCACAAAGGTTTGGAGCATCACTCAGAGGACAGCTACCTAAATGCAAACGATTCTGCCTGGTATTCTTGCACTAGGACTGGCTGATCCTGGATGGCCAGGGAATGTTTTGTATTCAAATAAAGATCAATACTGTGAGTGTTTGTGCCTTCTGCTCCACCAGCTGTGAAACAGTAATGCCTGCTCGAGGATGACCACCATCAGGAAATGGAGAAGCACAGGGGTCTTAGCAGGCAGCACTTCCACTCCTATGTGGTGGCTGCCAAGGAAACAAAGATGTGAAGCATGACTATCTGTGAAGTGCTCACTAGAAAGATGCAGAGTGGTTGACCACTGCAGCAGGTGACAGCTGGGGATTTCCACTGTACTTTGGGGTTTCTGGAAACACACACTCCATGTGTAGGCCTGAGGAAAAGCCCACATCAGTGATGCACTGTGAGAGCAGGATCAAAGACTTTCTCCCAGCTCTCAACTCTCCTGGCAGAAAGCAGCAGGCAGTGTGGAAGAGCACTGACAGCTATACCATAAGGGACACTGGGGAGAGGTGCAGTGTCCTGCTACAGCATGTCCATGTGCACCACGCTATCCAGGCTCTGCACCTAGCAGGCACCAGCTCTTACCTGTTGCACAAAACACACACAAATTCAGGGGCTATTTTGCATTAATGATCTAATATAGAGCTGTATCTATTATGAACTCCCATTTGACTATTATCACCTCAGCTGCACCTAGAAGGCACAGTACCAGCTCTTACCTGCTGCACAAATCACACACAAATTCAGGGGCTATTTTACAGCTCTATATTAGATCATTAATGCATCTATTATGAACTCCCATTTGACTATTATCACCTCAGCAATTTTTTTCTTACTGAATATCAGATTAGTTCTAAAGCAAATAAATTTCAACACCTTCTTATGAAGATTCCATTGACAAGACTAAATCCACATGTAATAATTTCTCTCAGGCACAAAACTTGCTTCAACTCAAAAAACAGCCAGCAATACTGCTTAATGTACTATGAGTAATCAAACGTGCAGAATACCTATTATATTAACAGCTCATCACTCACATTCAGGTGTTTCCAGACTACCACTATAAGTGTAAATCAAGCTTGATAAAAAAAGTTGACCATTTAAACAGCCATCCACAAAGTATCTCAAAACATTAATTTTTTTTTTGTTACCCTTAAAGACATACCTGTAAAAGAATACTTAGAAAAAATTCTAGGCAAGACTTAACATGAGAAAGAATTACTGACCTGATAATAAGTTTTTATTTGTTTCACCAAAATAGATAAATTTTGAATCCTTAATGATGCATCATTATTTACTTTTTTGTTTATCCTCTGATTAGCAGACTTTGGATTACTGGAAAAAAAAAAAAAGGAAATTAAACACAGTGAACATTAATCTTTAAAGCTCTCTCTATAAAACAAATGATACAGTTTTAATGTGCCACCATAACAACTTCTTATCTTGGTTACCATGCCTTTTTTTTCCCCCTCCACAAGTAAATAAGAAGTTGTTGAAGTGACTGCCAAAAGCAGGAAGAAATAACTTGAGCCATCTGTCTCTGACACTGCTACTCAGATTAACACCCTTTCTGGCTATTAGTGCAGGATGTAATTGGGGGCACCCACAGCAGTCACCAGAGAATGAATGGAAGAGGAAAGTCTGTGCAGCTCTGCACCTCTCCCCAGCAGCCCCATGCAGCCCTGGTGGAACACAGAGAGCAGAACAGCTGTAACATAAATATTCCAGCACACACCTCAGACACCAGGAATCATTCTCACTGATGCAGACAATTACAATAACAGAATTCAGACTGGCTACATTAATGAATGTCTACAGACTGAAAAACTATACAATGCTATTTACTATCATGGGGCACAAACCCAAAACCTAAGTTTTAACTCTCAGAACAATGAGGAAGATGAAGTACATCATGCTAACACACACTAAATTATTTTAAACTTATTGCCAGGTGAGTGAAATCTGTCGAAGGGATTATTAACTGGTGTTTTTGTCATGTACTCTCACATATATCAGCTTTTTCTCTGGTTTATCTTGGCTTCAGAGAGGAAATCAATGCTTTATACTTCACAAAGTAGAAAGATCTGAAGAAATGCAGATGAGTCACCCTTCTCCAGTACCACATAACATACCAAGTTATTAACCACAGACAAGACAGTGTGACAACCATTCATTGTGATTTTTCAAGGAAAACAATGCTGAATCAAAGCAACTCCCCCAGACGCCCTGTAAAAGGCTCAGAGGATTCGTAAGGGATGGATGTGACACTTCTTAACTTTTGCAGAGATACTTGATACAGTTGCACAATGCAACTTTTGATATTTAATTATATTATTGTCTTGTTTAATGATGCTGCTGTAAGATAGCTAACCATGCAGCTGGCTGCAATACTGAACTCTGACAAGAAACTACCAATTTCTCTCACTGTCAAGCTGGAGGCTCCTGCAAGGCTGTGTGTTTGTCTGCTGGGTCTCGTTAAAGTCACTGTCATTAATGATGTAGACAATAGGATACAGAACATACTTACCAGAGCCACCACTGCTGAAAATCAGAAGGAATAAAAACCAACCAGCCAAACAAGCCACCCAGAACCTTCCAAGAACGCTATGGCAACTGAGAACAACCCTGAGTGGTGGGACAGCAGTGTAACAGAATGCAGTGACAACACGCCCAGGCAGAGAGCTCAGCAGTCAAAGGCACAGAGAGCAGTGACTTGCTGACACAAGTAATACTGTAGTGGACACAACCAAGTACCCAGGGAAAGGAGATGCTGTTGCCAACAAGATCATCAATGCACTGTGTGATTCAAACATTTCTATCCAGGTACTGAACTGTAACACATCAGTGTAACCAACCAACACCCCAAAATGAGCTATTCCCTCTACTCCACGGTGCCATTTATTAGGATGGGATTTGTCACTTCAGTAGTCTCACATGCTCTTTGTACAAATATGCTAAAGACAAAATTTAGGTATTTTTCACTTAAATGTAAGTTACCTAAACAAACTTTTGTTTGCCTTGTACAGCCTTCTTTGGGTTGGGCATGCTAGATTTTTTTAAAAGATATATTGATATCAGTTTTTCTTTTCTTCAGTTCATTGCTATCAGAATTTCCTGGCTTCTAAGCACGAACAGAAATAATGTAGAAAAAGCATTTTTGGGACAGGAAGCCAGATCATATAATACACAATCATTTTTAGAAGAAAAACAGTAAGCACAGCATATTTTTCTCATGTATATGAAAATAGATCTAGGAAAATCAGGATATGGATTCTTACACGGGTAATTGTCTCATTCCTAAATGCTCATCACCACATTCCTAAAAATACTATAAACACTTAAAAGTACATTTTAGAATATATTAGCTAAAAGCTATTGACCAAGAGGTCACCTTGGATGTATTCAGCCAATCTGCAGCTGCAAAAGAACTAAATGGGCTAAAAATGATTATGGTTTGTATATGTGCAGAACTGAACTCCTTTCCAAAGGGAATTCATTCAAATTTGTTAAAAATCAGAAGAGAAAATCCAGGATAAATCCTGCTGACCTGATGGCACACCGAGATCAGCTGAAGTCTCCTATTTCTACATTCATATCTCCAAAAGGCCGATTTGGGCCCTTAATCTTCATCTTTAATCTTAATGACTATCGGATTATCTCCAGGCTTTTTCATCATCTTCAGCAGCATTTCTACAGCCACACATTTGAGATCACTCTCCCTTTAGAGCACTGAGAACAGAGGGCACTGGAGTTTCCTGGATATTGTAATAGCTCTTGTTTTAGTATCAACACAAAAATTAGCGTGCAACCACAAGAATTCAAAATTCCCTGAAAGCTCAGACTTTACATTTTACCTTAGATCTTCTAAGAACAAAAACTTTTGCACAGCACTATGTCTTCATAATGGCATGTAAACATAAATCTTCACACACTTGTAAGAGAAATTATAACTACCCCAATACTACAAATGGGAAATGAACACAAAAACAAATTATTGAAAAACAATAAAACTAATCAGTGCCAAAGATATCTGTGTGGAGGTGGAGGGGGGAAAAAGGCAATTAGAGCTCAAGATTTCTTAGGACACAACTCCTCAGCTCCACACCTTTGTCAGCACTGCCACCTTCATGTTCTGCTGGACAGTATTTCTTTCTGGGACTTGCATACAACAAACACAAGAGCTTTGTGTTTTATTTGATTAAATGAAAATACATTTTTGGAATCTACACCTTCACGTTCTGCTGGACAGTATTTCACTGCTGGGACTTGCATACAACAAACACACATGAGCTTTGTGTTTTGTTTCATTAAATGAAAATACATTTTTGGAATCTGAAGGCAGAACATCAGGGCAAGATCTGGAACTGTGGGGTTTCATCATACTCATACCTGGACTTTGCTCCAAAATATCAGCATTTCTCCTCACAGCACGAAATAATTCACCTCTCAAACGACACACTAACAGACACTAACAGCACCTGAGCACTTAGAACACTTTAGCAGACACTTGGCATCAGTACTACACAAAATCATTCCACAGTTCATCCTCTCCATCTTAATTCTTAGAAATCCAACAGTGTATGGATCAACTCCTGCAAATTATGTGTTAATTAAGATAAATAGAAAGTATTAGTCCTGTGTCGAAGTTAATGTAGATACATATCTAAGATTTATTTAATCTTTCAACTACTGTTGAAAGTAACATTCCTTTCTTTCCACCAGTTCACCCCACATCTCCCTCTCCCCCCATTTATATTTAATGTGGTGCATATCTTCATATATCAAGACCAACGCAATGGCTAATGCATATTCCTTACATTTTATGGAAATTCCAGGCTTCTTTCTGGATAAAAGTTACACTGGTTTGAGTCAAAGTGATTCATTGCTGCAGCTTAAACCAGAAAGCATTCACAGAATCACAGAATCGTCCCATCTGGAAAAGACCTTTAAGATCATCGAGTTTGACCATTAACCTAACTCAACCAAGTCCACCCCTAAACCACGTCCCCAGGCACCACACCTACACAACTCCTAAACACATCCAGGGATGGTAATTCAACCATCTCCCTGGGCAGCCTGTCCACCACCCTTTCAGTGAAGAAATGGTTCCTCAGGTCCAACTTAAAACTCCCCTGATGCAACTTGAGGCCGTTTCCTCCTGTCCTGTCACTTGTTACTTGAGAGAAGAGACCAGCTTTGGTTGGTTGGTTTGTTGGCATGAGTTACAGGAAACACTTCACTAACAATGTAAATTTTGCTGGGAAAACTTGGGCCACAGCTGTGCTCTGGAACTGTATCTTTACCTCTTGAAAAAACTCAGTCAAGTTACCTGATCCTCTGCTAGCACAAGACTATCAACAAACAAAATCAAGACAATCTGGTGCATAGAATAAATTGATTTTAGGAGTCATAAACAGAAACCTAAAACTCCAAGTTCCCATAACATTTTTCAGTAGAACTTTATTAAAATAGATTATGGTGACAAGAAGTTTAAACCCTTGCTCTTGAGTATCAATAACATTAAGTTACTTCAATATCAGTATTAACACTACTAATCTCTACCAATTGTTTTTAATGTCCTTAACTGTTAGCTCAACAACTCACTATAGCTAGTAGGAAGTTTTGCTACTTTGTGTTTTTTGTCACTTTTTGTAGGGACTCTCATATTGACTCATTATTCTTCAAAGACAGGAGCTAAGTTGTATCTGACACTCTCGATCAATACGTGTTAGCTACAACCAGGGTGACTTTTACTCCAAAACCAAATTGCTTCTGACTCTTCCCAAGTGAAATCCTGCTCTCAACACCTTCCAGAGCAAACAGGACTTTACCTCTATGGTAATTTAGAGCTTTCTAACCATATTATCTCATTAAGTGATTGTACTTTATAAACTCAGAATATTAATAGGCTACCTTCTAAAATGGCCCACATGTTGAAGTGGAAACATTTAAAACAGAGGCCATTTGGTAGAACTCCTCAGTGTTTGTATTTACCAGTGCTCCCTGATCTTCAGTCACCCATTTGCAGCTTTCAGGTTAGGTTTGAACTGTCAGTTTTAACTTGCCAAGTGTTCTGAAGAGCCCAGACCAGGCCTGACAGATCCCTCCTCCCACCATGCTCTGTTCCCAACACAACTGTGGTTAGCTCCTTCAGAGGGAGAGTCACAACAGCCAGGCCTCATGCCCTCAAAGCCCCAAACTTTCAAGTTCAGTGGTTCCTTCATGGACAAAACACCTTTTGAAATAGTCTCTTTAGTCAATATAGTCCAACTACTCAAACTGTGATGTCTCAACTCCCTCCTCTCAAGGAGGAAATACCACAGCATGATGGTAGCCACACATTTTCCAGTGTATGTTGTTTGTAGAATTGTATTTTCTCAGACTGGTCCAAGCCAGGAATAGACATGCTAATTTTCTTACCAATCATTTGAAATAATTAATAAGAAAAAATAATGAAATATAATATTCAAATATTTTTCATACAGAAAGATAAAATTCTAAACATAAATCACAAAAATCTGTAATGTTTTCAAAAGCATGCATCTTGAAAGTAATTTACACTTTCAGGCAACCAACTATTACAGATTCTAATAAATTACTTGTATCTGTATGTTGAATTGTTTCATACCAATGATCAAGAAAAAAATTTATAATTACATTTTTATTAATACTGATTGATTTTTATTATGAGAACATATTCAATCCAGCAGCACTAAAATAAATAAGTACATGTTGTTGGGAATACAAGAAGACACAAATGAAACAAGTTTGAAAATAGACCATTATAAAATAGTCTTTTTATAACAGGTTTTTAAAAATGTAAGATTCTAGTGGCTACTGTGCTAGTCACATCATAAACATTTTTAAGGCAATACATGCTTCTTTTATTAGGTGGAAATACTGAACTGCTTCAGTGGCAAATAGCCTGGCAAAATAGGGCAAATCTGTGCAGAAGTCAATAGGAAGCAGAGCAGTAAAAGATACCCTTGAGCAATTTTACATTTAAGAGCAACCTACTTATGACAAGATACATTAATTTCAATAGCAATAAAAACAGACAAGAGCATCTACCCCAATAATGCATTAGTTTAAAACTCCTGATTACAACGAGAACTTCAGTGATTCTGAAATACTACCAGTGTCAGGAGTTACAGATTGAGACCTCATATAATCAGGGATTATGTGTCTTTAATTTTTCATTGACCAAAATCTATCAGAACTGGGAATGTGATAGCTTAATGGCTTCATGCTTAAATCTATGCAGACTGCAGACCAGTTGTGTCCTCTCCTGCCATCTGTTCCTTGATGGTACTTGATGATTACGTCTCATATTATAACATACCCTAATTTTAAATATATCATTGTTTGAATGTATTTATTATAAATATATATTTATTATACATTTATTAGTTCATTATATATTTAGTATACATTTATTAATTTATAACACAGATG
>NW_008610053.1:0-30943 GCF_000691845.1 Merops nubicus
TATATTATTTATAAAAAATTAGAGAATTAAGTCAAGGACTCTAGAGAATACACATTCCATATGGACAGATTAAACTGTACAATAGCTTCAAAAATCCATAAAGTTTTCTACACAGTGATGCGTGTAGTAAGTGCAAAAATACTGCAGTTTAGTTAATCCAAGATTTCCTGTTTTCCTGTTTCCTAGAAAAAGCAGAAGCTGCTGCATCTCCTGAATGGCAGAGGACTTCTCCTCCTGGTTTAGGAGAGGGTGCTGAGCCTTGAGGCGTGGAATTTTTCCTTTTCTCTGAAGTGGAGGATGCCTGAGACCGTGAGGTGCCGCTCCCTTTCCTCGTGGGCGGCGCTTTGCTGAGGCGCCCGGGCCGAACGAAGACTCCGTGCCGTGGCTTGCAGTGGAAGTACTCTCTGCCTTTCACAGTTCCATCGTGCTTCCCTTCAAGGAAAACGGATACAGAGACTAAGGATAAACTGTATTCTGCCATGGAGCTGGCGAAATTAAGCAAACAGTTCAGTAGACTCCCAACTGAAACAGAGGCTGAATATGTTATGCGAGTTTCCCTTACTGGAGGTGACGGAACTTTATTGACTGAGCAGGAAGCTGCAGGAAACTGGGGGCCCGGAATTATTTTAACCACAGGGAACCACGATCACCCCTGGTCTCTGACCCAACGTGCAGCTTACTGGGTTGGCGAAACGGACCCCATCTGCAGAGGGGAACCCACTGCCCTCAAAGGAGGCTACTCTGACATTGTAGTAAGTGTCCACAAAGCTACCGCACTGCAAGCCATTTATGACTGCCAGCTGTTGAGAGATCACCCTAGCCCTTGGACTCGTAACCTAGACTGGAACAGACTGAACCCTTTAGTCAGGGGGTTCCCTCAAGAGATGGAAGCTAAGGTGATGGACATGCAAGACAGAATTAAAGAAGGAACCCTGCAAATTACATGGACCGAACTGGTGAGGGAGTTGTTGACTTATGCCAAACAATGCTGTGAATTTAGTCCCTTGGGACTAGGCAGACTAACAGGCTTTCCTATGCTGAGGCAACTGCTGGGTTGCCTTGGAAACTATCTCCTCCTAATCAACAGAAGAAATCACGTGGTGATTGGATAGTGAGAAAGAAGGATAGGCAGGATAGGAGACCAAATAATTAATCTAGAAACCAACGCCCCGGAAGATCATGTCCTTCGTCAACACAGAATCAGGACTCGCTAAATAAGCTTAAAGATGATGCCAGACACCTGGGGATCTCAGATTCAGCACTGGACAGGATTTCGGACTCTTTGCTTTTACAGGAAATAAGACTCTGGTCCCAAAGGCCCAACAGAGATAATAATCCATCGGGAGGACCCCAGTCGAGGTCCAGCTCCCAGAGGGGATCAATGGGGAGACCCTCCACCTTGGGAAACTAGACAGCCCTCCTCCGGCTAAAAACAGTCTAACAGGCAGTGGAGGAGGGTATGAACACAGACATGATGTAAATACAGAGACAATGTACAAATAGTTGTTACTCAAGCAGATTCTAAAATTTCCCATGTTCCAAAGGACTGGCAAAATGTGTTATGACTAGCTCGAAATAAGGACAGAGATTTGGAACTTGCATGTCCTGTTGGGCCAAAACGTTATCCAGTAACTTTTGTGGTAGATACTGGGGCACAAATGTCTACACTGCAGGCTGATTTGGCTGAGCAGTGTGGCATTACCTTTTCTTCAAAACCAATACTCATAAGTGGTGCATTTGGTAATTGTTTTGCAAAGGACAGCATTGTGGATTTGGTACTAGAGATTCAGGAAGCAGCACACCCAGTGCTGGCTTCTTTGGATATAAAGGACATGTTTTTTCAGGTTCCCATCGATCCTGAGGACCAAGAATATTTTGCTTTCCCTTGGGATGGGGTGCAATATACCTCTACAAGGTTACCCCAAGGCTACAAACACTGGCTCATCACACACTTGCGCGTGAACTGGAAAATATTCCAGAAATAAAAGATAACTCCAAAATAAAAGTCTTATCAGTACATAGATGATGTGCTGATAGGGGGCCAGAGTGAGGAAGAGGTAAAAGTTGCTTATGATGCCATAATAAAGCATCTAGCAGACTTGCAAATAGAAATTCCTGAGGAGAAAATACAACCCCCATCCCAAGAGGTTAAGTTCCTGGGGATAAGGTGAAAAGGGGGAACCTGGAACATCCCCTCTGATACCTTGTCTCATTTGAGCCAATTAAAAGTGCTGTCCAATAAAAAGGAGTTACAGGAAATACTGGGGACTGTACAATATTGGAGAAAACATATTCCAGATTTCTCTGTGATAGCACGTCCTCTCTGATCTATTGAAAAACAATTGCCATTGGGAATGGGATACATCCCATGATGAGGCCCTGAGGCTATTATTATTGGAAGCTCGATCTTTTCAAACCCTTGGACCTCTCCACACAGAAGATCCAATAATAATAGAATGGGGGTTCTCAGCCAGTGCTTTGTCATATCAGTTTTGGCCACAGGGACCTAATGGGAGTACCCAGCCAATTGGCTTCTATTCTCAATCTTTTAAAGATTTGGAAACATACATTTGGCACATACAATTGTAGTGTTGAAACATGAATACCTTAAAAAGTCATGTATCTGTTCATTTTACAAAATAAACTGTCCTTCAAGCCAATTGTTTACAAAACTTAAAACTTAGCTGCCACAGAAACTTCTAGTATCAGTGTTAGTAGCTATTAAACTACTAAAACCATTGAAGATCTGAAGCATCTCTGTGGGGGTTTCATCACTTGCAGAGCATTTGACTTTTTCTGACCCCACTGAATTGAATTGAAAGAAAACTTGTGCTCTGTAATTAAACTTTTTTTTAAAAAAAATTAAATCTCCAAAAGCTACCAACAGCAAACCTATTTGAGAAGCAATGTCTGTTGTTAGTACTGCCCATGAACATACATGTTGATTTTTAAAAAATTATGGAAGTTTTAGGCTTCATCTGGTTTTTGAATCTATAAAAATGGTTTGATACCAACAGAAATATCACAACGCATTATCCTGCATAAAGTGAGAACAGGGCTTTAAGACAGTTAAAAGTCAACCCTTAGCAAAGTGCTCCTACAAACAGAAAGCCTAGAACTGGGTATATCAGATTCCAAGCCTATATGAAATTGAAGAGGGGTATTTCCCATGACTGAACAGTATGTGTGGTTTAGCTTTACACCAGATCACACTAACCTCACCAATAACCCCCCCACCATTGTTAGCCTTACCCAGCTGAACGTTGAGTTCAACTCCAACCCAGATTCCAGCTGAAAAATCCACCGTTCCGACGTATTTCACCGTGCCCATCTTACTACTGCCAACACAGACTTGCTCACCCACTGCCACCCAGCTAGGCAAGACGTGGGCTTGATCTGCAGAAGCGCCTTCTTCCCCATCGGAACCCTCCAAATGGTCCTTCTCAAGGAAATCATCCACAGGAGCAGCAGGGTGAGTCTCAGGGTCTGAGGTCTCTTTCACTGGCACAGAACACAAAGGGCTTTCCACAGCACCTGCGAGCCGGTCACCTGCTGGTGCTGCAGAGCCCACCTGGCCCATGTGTGTGCTCTGCTCCACGGCAGGGCCTTGGGGCAGCTCTGAGGAGCCCACTCCATTAGAGGACGCAAGGGAACACGGCTGAGGAGCTGAGGAATGGTCAAAGTCCTTCCCATCTTCGACGCCCATGAACTCTGTGAAGGAGTGGTCTTCTAGAATGTCCGTCGTGTGCTCAACGGTTGCTTCACGTGCTGGAAACTCAATTGCAGGGCAGGTATTTCTCCCCCCCGAGGAACTTAAAGCTGGGAATGATCCAGCTCTGGGTAACTGCTGAGAGTCCCCATCAGTGGCGTCGAGGGACAGTGGTACCTGTTCCATTAAGGCACTGGTTTCTTTCAGTGGTAGCACAGGTAACTTGTCTCTCACCAACTCCTTTTCTGACTCTCGACATTCCTTGTTGGAAGATGATCTTAGGTCATGTGCAAGAGATGGTCCCGAGGGATCGCTAGAGTCCAGCTCCCTCGTGTGCCCGGCCAGCTGGTCTGTGCTATCACTGCAGGGAACAAGCATGTCAGACAGCGTGGCGTTAGAGGCACTGTGGGAGAAGTAGCCACTAGTGATGCTGCTCGTGGTGGGGCTGCGGGATACCTCTTTCTCTAGAGCACGTGAACCCATGCAGTCTGATTTAGCAGAAAACCACTCCCTGTTCTCCAGGCTAGCATTGTAAACACTGAAGTCAGCAAACTCCTCCGGTACGTAAGGCCGGAAATTTTGAAAACTTTGTGGACTTAGTTTCTTATTAATGGCCTCCAACTCGCTGTCTTCCTCCTCGGAGTCCTGGAAAAGAAGAGGGAGTTGCATGGGATTAAGAACCTACAACAGTAAAATTTTCAAAATAAACTTTCCTTGGTTTGTTGCTTTCTGAAGGTGAAGACATATATAACCTTAATATTCTTTAATTGAAGAACAGAAGACAACTGTGAAAAGAGTTGCTGGGAACATAACCC
The DNA here is from genome assembly GCF_000691845.1 of Merops nubicus. Lineage (NCBI taxonomy): Eukaryota > Metazoa > Chordata > Aves > Coraciiformes > Meropidae > Merops > Merops nubicus. Next base: position 4,525 of record NW_008610053.1, read on the forward strand.
ATCTACACCGAGCTATTCAATTTTTTGAAAATAAAGTTCTAAATAGTTCAGAAAATAGAAAGCAATAAAGTTTGACACAAGGAATGCTCGAAATATGAAAATGTTATATGTCTACATTAAAGCCATGTATTACAAACTTCTTTCCCTCATGACTTACACTAATCAAACCTATTGAAGATATCCTGTGGAGCTAACTGACCACCTAAAATAAACATGAATATAAATGGAAGCAGCATTACAGGGTGTCCACTGAAATAATGAATAATATTATTAAAAACTACCCCACACAATGACATTTTCTATTAACTGATACCAGTGAGACTAAACTTTGCTTACCCCAGCTACCACCTGAACACGTTCCCCATGTTTGAAAACAAAGGCAAAAGGATCAAATATTACAGAGAGTCTTCAAGGAAGCATTTGTGCATGTACATGTACATGCTTGGAGGGAAATAATCAACCTGGTGGACCTTGGGGGTAGCTCCCTGAACTCCCCTTTGGTAGCAAGTGGTGATGCACTGTGACCAGACCACACATGGGGCTTTCAGAGCCCAGCTGAAGCTGAGGACTTCTGGCTGTCATGATGCATCTGAGGAAAACCCCAGCAACATGGTTATGATCCTCCTCCAATATAAAATACTTCAGGCAGGACTCTGCATGGATGCTTTTTATGTACTTAATTTTTCATAAAAATATTTCTTTATAGATATATATACGCATGTATAAACCTGTGTGTATATATACATACACATCTGTGTACATACACACATATCTATTAAAAATGGTTAGTTTACAGCAAATTCCTGCTAGAAAAAATATGTCCAGATATTTCCAGAAAAATGAAAACTGCTGAAGTATTCAAAAGTTTAGAGGAACTCAAGCACCTACTATTTCTCAATTCCTTTATCTGCATTATGGATTTCAACTACTGATCAAGGCAGATCCTGCTTGATCTCTCAAGTAGTTTGATGTTTTCAGAAACCTGCCATGGATCACCAATGGAAAAGGAAAAGTACAATACTTCACAAGATGACCAATGCACTGAGAACCAACACAGCAAGTTTAAGATAAAGATCCTCTTCAAAATGTTTCCTATACTTCATAACAGCCAAGACTGCTCAATTCACTTTGTATGACAAAGCTTCAAACACAGAGACAGCTTTGTTCAGTTGGCACATCAGAAGAATCAGAGAATGTCTGGTTTGGAAGGGACCTTTAAAGGCCATCTAGTCCAACCCCCCTGCAATAAGCAGGGACATCTCCTACTAGGTCAAGCTGCTCAGAGCCTCATAAAGCCTGACCTTGAGTGTCTCCAGGGATGGGGCTTTCACCACCTCTCTGGGCAACCTATTCCAGTGATCAACCACCTTCATATTAAAGAACTTTTTCCTAACATCTAATCTAAATCTCCCCTTTGCAAGCTTAAAGCCATTACCCCTTGTCCTGTCACAAGAAATCCTTGTGAAGAGCCCCTGCCCTGCTTTCTTGTAGGCCCCTTTCAGGTACTGAAAAGTCATTACAAGGTCCCCCATAACCTCTTCTCCAGAGAGAACAACCTCAACTCCCTCAGCCTGTCTTCGTATCATATGACTTCTTCCAGCCTGCCTTCCTTCAAATCAAGACTTACCCCAAGGGTAACTCTTCCTTGTTCCACCCTCTCCCTGGGGTGTCAGGGGCCTGGGATTCCCGAAGGCTAGTTCTGCAGATGAAGACTGAAATCTAATGCATTGAGTACGTTGGCCTTTTCCAAGCCATTTGTGACTAGTCCCCCTGCCCCATTCAGCAGCAATTAACTAAAACATCCTTGGATGTAAATATATACTTCTGTGACAAGATCTTTCTTCCTAACCTGGCGGTGTTTTTTTTTTTTCCCCAGTTTTTGTGTGATTTTAAAAAAGAAAAACAAAACCCAAACCTGTAAAGATGTTCTAAATGACTTAAATGCAGGTTAGAAGAAAAGTGATCACTACTTGCTATGGTCCTTTATCTATAAACAAGGTCCCATTTTCTTTCCCACCATGTTCAAGCTTATAGCAGACACAGTTCACTCATGCTACCCACACAGAGCGGCCTCTTAAGCTGAATCAAGATTTTCAATAATATTAAAATTTTTATTGGCAATGAGTATCTCGAGAATTGACACCTCTGCTTGTCTATCTGACAGATCCAACCAGATTTCAGAGTATTGATACTTGCTCTGGTAAAGGCCTGGCATCCTTTGCTTACTAGTTTTCACAGCTCTGCTTCAGAGATATTTCACATAGGGAAATTGGATGAAGGCTTTATTTTGCAATTATTTATTTCTCTGCAGAGGAGTGATAGTGTTATGAAATGTCCCACTAGATGACTGACATGATTTATATTACTGAAAAACCTTGTTCTTTAGATCAGAAATATGCAGGCAGTCCCTTTAAAAGTAAAGGACAAAATATACTTGCTTTCTTGGGACTATGAAGACCCTTCCAAGCACTAAAGCATTATGAAAAGCACCTTTTTTGCACCTGGGAGTATACCTGTTACTCATCCTTGAGGGATCTTTTCTCAGTTATTCTGTTTATTCCTTCCCTTTCACGCTTATTATTTGTGCAAAAGTTTTGCACTATGCAGAACCTTGTGGTTTGTTGTTTTCCAAATATTACAGACACTTGAAACCAAAAGGCATTTTCGTAACAGTTCTTTATTTCTCTGTCAAATTCAGCAAGATTCCTCACTTGACTGAAAAAAAAAAATAGTAGACACTGGGTCCCTGTTCAGAATTAGATGGGATAAGAGGTACTGTAACTGAGCAATGGCTCTGCAGACACACAGACACTGGTGATTTCATTAAGACAAGCTGAATAAGTAACCACGTTGCCAGCTGTGTGTTGTTTTGGGGTCACCTATTGTCTTAAATAAGAAAGCTAATGTGCAGAGCAGCAGTCTCATCACTAGAATGTGGGTTGTGAAGAATGCTGCCAATAGGTGAGGAGACATCACCTCCTGACAGACACAAGATGCCCCTTGTGGGGACAAGAATTATGTCTTTTAAAGGCTCCTCCTGAGCTTCCCAAATGTGACATTCCAGAACAAAGCATTGTCAGGGTTCTTCAAATTCCTAGGGGTGTAAGATACAGGGGAGAAAAAGAAGGAAGCCACCTTGTACTGCTCAGGCTACTGATGTAAATAAAATCCCTGAAAAATTGAGGAAGAAACTGCAACCCCTTCCTTGGGAAGTAACAGAAAGACTGTAATGAAAACCAGATTCAAGAACTGGTAACAGTAAGAATGTGCCAGCAAGACCTGGGAGAGAAGTCTACAGAAGTTGTAGCAATAACACAAGCAAAATGAGCATGAACACAGAGCAGCTTCCCTACAACTGCTTTGTAACCAACAGCGTGTGGTTAAAGGGTCTGAGTTTTCAGATCCTTAAATTATAGCTCTCAAGTAACCTCAGAGATGCCAGTTCCCATTTCACCAATTTAAAAATCAGTACTACTTAGTGGTGGTTCAGATTTCCTCACTTGTGAGGAGGATTTGCTCTTAGCCAAAGCCCCCCTCGACGTGTTAATTACAGGCAGTGTTCAGCTACGCTCGGTAGGAACACACTGCACCCAACCAGAACGTACCACACTGTACTCAGCTATTAGAGTGGATGCCCTTATCTCCTGCTGTTTCAAAACAGCTGCAATATTAAATGCATGTGGAAGTGCTGTCTAAAATTTTAGGTCTTATACTCTATTTCAGGCCAATTGAATAAAAATATTGTTCACTGCTTTTTTTTCCCCTTCTTTAACATATTCAAGAAAAGTTAACAGATCCCAGAGAAAACAGCCAAACATCATTCCTATGCCTACTCAAATGCAGAACATTAATCCAATTACTAGCTTCCTGTATGTTTAGTCACTTTATTTCTATACGTTTTTTACGTGCTGTAAAATGCATCACACCTGAAGTGACACTGATCATCCAGTGATTAATTAGGAGTATGAAGGTCTGCACCTTAAAGCAATCATTTACAGGACTGATTGATAATGTGAAAGGTTCACTATGAATCAGAGAGAGAACCAGATGAAGTTTCATGCAGAGCTGTGACTCTGCCCTAGTGTAATCTCTGAACTCGTTCTGACAGCACTGTTCATTCCAATGTGTGACATTTATACTCCAGCCTACTTAAAACCTAGGTGTGGCTACAGCTCTGAAAAATGTGGGGTGGGCTGGGAAGCCTCTATCTTACAGAAGCTTCTTTCCTAAAGTGAAGGGAAAAAAACCCCAGAAGCCATCACTTGATAACCTGGTGCCACAAGCTGGCAGGGTTGTGAAGTAGCTGTCTCAGCCTCCTCTGCCTACTTCCTTGGTAGCCACTCAAGTGTCTATAAGGTGATCAGACAGGGGAGTAGATCCAAAAAAATATAACCTTGTGGTAGTCCAGTCATCAGCTGGATGGATCAGTTGCCTTGATCTGACCTCCTAGGCAACCAAACAAAAAGCTGTGCTGATGGTGAGGGAGAAGTCAGAGCAAAGGTAGGAGCAAGCAGCTGAGAGCTGAAAGAACAGCTCTTTCCAGGGCCCTGTTGGCTACAGAAGGCTTACAGTGTTCAGTGAATTACTTCCATTGTAACTGGAAAAGCCTGGTGCACCACGTTGCCATCTTCCAGCTCTGAAAGCTTCTGCTTATCTTTGGAAAACAGCACAGGCAAATGCCTGGGTTAATTCAGGGCAGGCACAGGGTGGGACCTGTTCTTACTCAAGGGATTAGAAGTGCCCTGAAGTTGCTATGGAAAATTTTGTAACTATTTAGTTTCCAAGGGATGCTTTTCAACCCACTAGAAGACTGTCTTCCAAATACCTTCATGGTATTTGCACAAGTGACTCGCTGTGAGTCAGCCACCTTATGGAAAATTAACCTGAGAATAAACCAGCTGCTATGCAAAACCAGCAGCCATGCTTCAATTACAGACATCAGAACACTCAGGATACCTTGGTATAGCACCCTACAAAATCACATTAGAAATCCAGAATAGGTTTTTTAATAGCTTGGTGATATGGTAGGAATTAAAATAACTGTTGAATAGGAAGAATCTGTCATTAGCACTTTGAGGTAAAAGAGGCCTATAAGGGTTACAGGAAATAATCTGAAGGTTCTAAATTTTAAATCTAAAACTCTGATTAAAGCAAGTATTTACAGCCATGTTCCACAGCCCAAAAACTCAGTTTGTCAGAGAGCAGAGATGATGATACACCTTTTGTTGAAGCAGCAGTGAGAAGAAGATTTGGCAGGTGCAGATTAAAATACAAGCCCTCCACCTCAATTCACCTCCTGGATTACAGTGAAGACAGGCTGCAGGTTAATTAAGAGCAGCAATCTTATTTTAGTCATATTACTTCCACATCAGGCAATGAGAAGCTTTTCCCCACACCTCAGTGCATGATTACTTACACCACATGGGATCATTCCATTTACTCTGGGGTATAGTCACAAAATCTGGGTAACATACAAGGTACGTTAGAGTGACAACAACATGGTTCACTAAACCACCATTTGTGCCCTCTAAAAGGTGGAGCCTCCCCTCACCCACACACCCCACAAGACAAATCACATATAAGAAAAAAAAAACAAACCTGACCCAGACCACAACACAAACCAAAAAAAACCCCTCAAACTGCAAAGTTCCAGTTGAGTTAGTTCCAATGACAGATGGTGGCCTTTGCAAGCCAGGCATGCAGCTGTTCCTTATAACTGTTAGTTACCATCAGCCACAAGTGATTGTATCCACACAACACCTTTTTTCTGCTGAAGTAGCATCATAAGCCCACCACCAAACAGCCCTAAGCCCACCACCAGGCCTCATAACAGAAACCAGAACTTACAATCTTCTCCTCAGGCACTCTATTGCTTTCTAGAGGCATGCTGCTGGCGTTGCTTCCTGAAGGCACAGCACAGCCAGCGCCATGCACCTGAGGTGGAGGCATGCTCTGCAAAGGTTAAGACACACAACACATCACACAAACCACAACTCTGATCTTGGTGCTAAATGTCTGCAAGCTAGAGAGGCATTCAGGCATGATGGAAGTGGAACACCCGTGCTGGTGAAACTGGAGTTAATAGATAGGGAAGCTCATGCACTCCTCTCAGAGTTTTAAGTTGAGGAATAAGTCAGAATTATGACCACCCTAGAACACTCTGTCACAGAATTGGGTTTTAGCTAGGAAAAAATCCAACATCTTGCTGAAGGGAAAAAAAAAAAAAGAGTAGGTTACTGCTGGTTTAATATACAACAGAAGGACCCTGGTAAAGGAGAAGACTTACCAAGATGTGAAAAAAAAACCCAGGGTTTCAGGTGAAAAAAAAAAACAAACCAAAAACTCTCCACATATAAAGAACAGTGATTAGTTTTAGGAGATAATTACGAAATTCTATTGCAACAGATGCATGCTGCAAATGATTGGCCAAGTACACAAAATCACTCAATCTCCTTTAAAAAAACAGGTAGTTTTCAAAGATTACCTCTTGACTAAGCAGAGGGCGGCTTTCAAGTGGGGTCTTCCTTTTATGTTCCTCTTTCACTGGCATTAAGGGCTTGAAAAACTTTGGTGGCTGAGGAGAAAATGCTTTAAAAGGGCTGGTCATTAAAGCATGGGAATTCTCTGCTACAACACCTAGGTAAAAAAGCAAAAATACTGTATTTCAGTTCTTTTGATCTTGACTGCAAGTGCATAATTGAAAATAACTGAAGGTTAAGCTGTGCCTTTGGCAAGTTGCTGGCTACAAAAAAAGTCAATATTTTAGTATTCAACCACTGGCCCCAGCCTGAGATAACACAGAGCTCAACGAGGGGAGACTGTGTCCCTCTGAGAGGTCTGGAAACAGAAAGGAAGCAGAGAATAGCAGTGTCTGCTTCCACTGTGCTGAAGCTCCAGCATGTCTCCTTTTCATCTTGGTCATAAACCAGTGGGAAGTGTCCTTGACACTGGAACTGACAGCCCTTTGCCTCCTGTGCCTCACCAGACCCCTGCCCATAACACTGCAAATCCTGCCTTGGGACCACACCAGCAATCCTGCATGACCAGGATGATCAAGAAGGAAATCACAGGCAAGGGAAGGGATGAATCAGCTCAGTCCCACTCCACTGCAGCAGTATCTCTACCTGTACTCCTGATCAAGACCAGAGAGTTACAATTTGACCTGGAGAAAATAAGGCACCTGTGACACACTGACATGGCAGAGCAAACATCCAAATCATGTATAGAACTTGCAAAAGGACCCTTCCCACTTTAACAAGAGCAGCTAAATTTTCAAACTCATAAAATAAGAGCAGCTCTTCTTTTTTTTTGTGTGTGTGTGTTTTCTGTTTTTATTCCATTGTTTTGACTCACATCTAGCTTGTTCTTCTGCTCTCCTCTTTTTTTTTTTTGGACACCCCCAACTTCTCATCCTTTCCTGGACATCCTCATGCATTTCCCCCTTTCTCCCCTACTTCCAGATTATGTTTAGCTGCTAAAGCAAGAAGCCAGATAATGCATTTAGTAAGAGAAGAGCAATGAGAATTTAATCTTCAGTTTAACACAGTAATTTTAAAAAAAACCACTGTCATTATGCATATGCTTTAAAGTTACACCCACCACTGCCATCTTTGCTCTTGCGAGGTGACTCCCTGGGTAAAGTACCATAGCATGAGACATCTTGATAACTGGAAGAACAGTCAGACATATCTAGGTGACTTTCAGACCAACCCTAAGAAACAAAAATACATAAATATGCATGCTGATACAGGCAAACACAGAAAAAAAACATAAGTAAACTCAAAGGTAGGTATTGTATTTTAAAAAAAAAAAGGTGAAAGAATGTCAAGTTACTGACTTAAGACAATATTCTGTCTCAAATGGATTGTTTAGAAGCTAATTAGCAATGAAGCATATTAAGTTTTGCTGTAACTTCCTCTTCTAAAATAGCAGGTTTCTACAATTCTAATATGAAGAGCAAAGAAGGATGAGGATTATTCAAAATAATACATAATTAGTGCAGCAATTTGAAGACATATTATGTCAACATGGTTAAAACTACTGTTTTCCTAATTCTTTCAATTTTCAGATACATCTTGCTCCAAGGGGGGGGGAAAGCTGAGAATGTGTGCCTTTTGTTGGCACATTTACCTACCTTATCATCTTCATCACAGGCAGAAAGATCGAGTCGGCTACAGGATACCTACAGAACACCAACAGGCAGAATGACAAAATGCCTTCCTTTTATTTGTAAAATGTAATGCCTTGCAGAAGCACTGTGAGCATTTACTCCTGGTAATTTTCTGTTGTCTCTTTTCAGATGAATTTATTTATAAAGACAGCTATGTTTGTGCTCTATGAGCAGGTGGTAGCAGAACACAAAATGCACACAAAATAGAAATTATCTATGAAAAAATTTAAAGGACTTGGAAGTGAAAGTCTCCTGAACAAGGGCAGCTGTCATCCAAAATGGATATTCTTCCAAAAGAGTTTTGAACAACCCTCCCACTTCCCTGTCAATTTCTTTATCTCCTAGGAAGGACAGTTGTGGGTAGGGGTTTCCAAACGACTCATTTTCATTCATGAGAACTTCCCTACAACTTGGCTAGTCCTAGCTCAGAACAGTTATTACCGTATCGCTTTGTGCAAGCATTACATCAGCACACAAACAGCACACCCCTGGCCCCATTAGTGTTAATATGATATAAAGGGTCCTTACATGGTGGACATTTGGAGTGCTGATGCTTCTGCGGATGTTCCTGGCTTTGGTGGAGAGTGCCTCTTTGACTGTGACTGCCTGTGTGAGGAAAAAACATGCTAAACATTGCCACGGTCTCCTCGCGAGAAATGATCGAGCAGAACAGAAGCTTTTAACAACGTGGCTAACAGCAAACAGGGCTGGCATTTACAAATCTTCATATACACACAAACCCACCAAAATTTGTGCCTGAAATCCATTCTTTGTGCCCGAAATTCATTCTTTGGCTCCTCAGGTTCTGCATATGACACCACTGCCAGCTATAGCTACTAGAGCTGTCTCTGTTGGAATTCTCTGTTTCACAGAAGTAACTAGTCTTCCATTTATGCACCCAATGTTCTCCAGAAAACCCCCAAACCAAGCCACCACTAAATATTTCTGAAAGATGACCATCTCTCCTTGAATTGTCAGAGCTCCTTGCCTGCCTGAGGCGCTCGAGGCTGAGGATGTTCTCCACCTGCAGCACCCCACGTGTGTACTTCTCCATGTAGGTCTCGCCGTCAGCCGCCCCTTCATTCTCGCTCCTCGCCGCCATCAGCGCCAGGGTCTCGCGGTCCTCGATCTCCTCCGTGGCCTAAACGACAGGTCAGGCTCTTCAAGTTTTTAAAAATTAAAGTAGTTGGTTTAATCTATTCATTCACTTTTTTTAGACCACCTCAATCCAGAGTATAGGAATCAATAATCCTTAACTTAATCAGTAATCACAATCAATGAGCCAGGACTTTTTGATGCGGATGTAAATGACACTGAACTAAGAAGACATCATGCTGGGAGAAGTTTTGCACATTTGCCATAGTCAATGTACCTGTAGAAATAATGCACACATAGCCTGAAATCACCTATGTTAAGAATTAACTAGTGACAATTTTTTAGGCAAGTAAATGCAGCTTCCTTCCTCGAGTTTAAATTTCAAGTTCTACTGCATAAAAAGTGACAATTACGTGGTGATTGAGTATTTATATTTTCATTTGTCCAGGTTGTTTACCTTTAAAATAAATTTTCTAAGCAGATTTACAACCTGTACAAGCTTCCTCTATAAAAAGCAATTTCTATTTCTGCAAACTAATTTTCCCAGCTATTCCATTCTCACTGACCTGAACATCCTTTGTGTACCCCCCATGTTCTCTCTGCAGACACTGAAATGATTTCAGAAATAGCTCTGCTACAAGAACTCAGTTAAACATGGTAGAAGAGAAAATAAAATCCCTACTGTTTTCAACTGTTTAAAGATAAACATGATCTCACCACTGAGCTTCGGGAAATACACTTTGGCAAGCTGCCTCCCCTGACAAGGCAGGACATTCACTTCTCTATCAGCATCACCCACTGCAGTAGGTCATTCTGTTCCTTTCCATGAACTGAACTCAGAAACGTGGTCTCATTTACCTTCGGTATATTGGATACTATTTCATAGGTCACTCCACAGGCATAATATATATTTTTCAAGGATATTCTCCTTTTCAGGCTCTGGGTAAAACTCTAGAAGCAAAGTAATTTTCCATTATTGTTTTGATAATGATTATTTATGACATCCTAAGAAACAAAAAGGTCCCAATGCAAACTATTCTACTGCAAATGCACATCTTTCAGGACCATAATTTAGTAAGTTCCTTTTCAGCATTAATGATCCTTTAAGTATTCCTTACACTTAGTACACAATTCTATGAAGTTCCAGCAGTAACAGTTTCCTCCTGTTTTGCACTTATGTTCTATCCTGGTGTGGTAACTTGTAAGGGTCAAACTGCCCGCTTAAGAAGTCTCTAATGTACAGATACAACCATTTCTTATTTTGTCAGCCACCTGTAAACAGGTAGAAAATTCCTTTTGCAACAGGAAAGTATAACTCTGTTTTATAGCCATAACTAAAATAGTACCCAGAGTTTTCACTGTTTTAATCACAAGCTTACCATGCTTCACCATCAGGTTAGTTAGCCCTCAACATCATTAGCTGTAAAAGCTTTCACCTAATAAGGGATTTTAGGCAAACCAAACTAGCAAAGGACAATATGCCAAAAGCAAAAAGCCATGGAATTCAGCTGCTTAGCAAGTTGCTTAGTAATACAACAGCTGTTTTGTGCTCCTTCCCCCACTGCACTGCAAAATCTGAGGCAATTCTGAAATAACACTTTTGGTCTTAGTCATCTGGGAAACAGAAAGGAACATGATTTCAGAGAGCACCTCACTGACTGAACCCACAAAGCAGCAAAATGAGGGGAACAGCAACCACTCTTTTGGCCAAATAAAACACCCTACCCAAAATCGTCAAGTTGAAGAGGGTAGAGAATATACAGAGAGAGGGTAGTGGTGAGAAAAAAAGCTTAGTTTGTAATAACAGAGAAAGTAGCAAAGAGGGAGAAAAAAAGACCTGTTGTGTTTACACTAAACATCTGAAGGCCCCAAAAACAGAAACAGAGTAGCTACAGTGAACCTGTATTAGATAAGCTACTGCAAACTGCTCTGAATACAAAGAACATTTCAAGTTGCACAGAAGGTAAACCTCATTTTTGTTACTAAAGGAGCAACTGTTACACTCTGAACAGGTTGAAAAATGGACAGTTCAAAGGAACATACCAGTTCCTGCAACCTATAAAAATCTGTTTTCCAGTTGTCTTTTGTAAGAAGTGGAGGGACCCAACTTACACAAAATGAAGCAAGCAGCTAAGAAAACATTCATAAAATCAAAGCTATGAAACTATTAATAATAAAAAACAAACCATCAAAAAATAAAACTTCTTACCTGCTTGTTATAAATATTGGCCGCGATCCTTTTGCGTAACACCAGTTCCATGGCAGCAGGATGGCTGAGCTGCACTGTGGTCTTCACTATTAAATAAATTCTCTCATTTTGAGGAGTTACCCTATTCAGGTGCACTGAATCATGGACAGAAGAGTCCCAGGCAGCAGTGGCTGAAACCTGTGCAGACAAATGGAGGAAGGGAAGGGACATCAAAGATTGAGTTACTTTAACAACAGGTATAAAGCAACGGTTTAACATGAAGTAAGCCAGTTCTTTAATGACAGAAAAATAGGCATCATTGAACAAAGTGGAGTCAAACCTCCTTTTCAAAGTAAAGAATTTATCAGAAGCAGCATGTTAAGATATTGGGGAAAAGAACTGAGCACAAGCCCTGCACTGTGCAAACCCTCCCCCAGGAGGAAGTCTTTACACAGCTGGAGACAGAAAGGAAACCAGAAACAAGACTGAAGGAATATAAATCCTACTGCATCTGTATCACGAGTTTATTAAATTCAATGTCAAATCTTCCACCTGTGTTGGCTTAGGTTATAATGGCCCATACAGAACAAACATGGTCCAATCCTGCAGAACATCTTTTTACTTCCCCCTGCCTCCCCCCCAGCTTTAGCATCCCATTTATTCTGGAAATGGTCTCTTATGCAATGGCCTGGGTGGGCACAGAACATGGAAGAAATTAAGACACTCCAGAATAGATTTAGAACCATTCACTTCCAACAATTCCCAAATTTTATATTTAAAAAAGTAATTGTGTACTACAAAGGAAAAAGTTTTCTTTAAATATTATGCTTTGCCTAGTGTGCACAACAAATGAAGTATTTCCTCTGAAGAATCAAGAGCCTGCAAGAGGAATGATGAAGGGGTGAGGAAAGATGAAAAAAGGATTTTGAGTGAGACATCCAAATTATTATTTTGCCAAGAAGAGCTGAATTAAGGCAGAAGAGCTAACAAGTCATAGTCTCTTAAATTCTAAATAAGCCAGTGCTAGATACAGATGGTACTTCTAAGAGAAAAAGATAATAATGATTAAATATATACAAGTAGAAAATAAAACATAAGAAGAAAGTGTTAACATAAGCTGCAGTTGTCAAGAAGGAGGCTTGCTAACAATTTACCTCATCATCACTGTGTTTTATGATCGGCAGATAAAAGAATGGGCTCCCATGCTCCTTTGGTAGTATTGAGTTAACTCCTGATGCATGGGGACCTATAAGTTGTTCATTGGCACTGAGGTCATCAGCTAATGAAACAAATGTGCAAAGAATGAAAGAGTTTTATACCAAAGGATATTAATATAGAGAGGTAAAGTCGTAACACAAAGTTGTAATAAAGTCCTACCCATCCTCCATACTACATTGAATCCTAATTAATCATATTACTAGGCAGCATTTTAAAGACAATTTCAGCATAAAAAAGGAGGGAAGTAAAACCAAGCTAAGGCTCGGCCTGAACACATTCTCACATAACCTAAACAGTGTTCAGAACTATTCCTAGGTATGCACATAAACAACTTACCCAGCCAGAAAATTTCCGAGTTATTGACCTGTCAGCCTAACCAGCTCAAGTCTTAGTTAAATCAGTTATCACATATCAGAGAGTCTTTAAATTGAGAATAGGAGTTCTGGCTATATTAGGCATTTAGCCAAACAAAAAACCTAAAAGTTGTGCAATAATCCATCAATCTTCATAAATATCTGATTTGATCTTCTGTCTGCTAATCTCTGCGGATAATGAAAAACCAAATACAAAACACTCCCTGTGAGCACAGATGAAGGGAAGAGTGTGTATCACCAAAAGCAAACTCTGAAGGAGGTATTAATGTGTTGACTATAGAAACATGCCTAGTAGCCCACTGGAGTGCTGGATGTGTCCAGGCCTATAGACCCTCCTCTGCTTTATGGCCAAATTTACACTTACAGACTTGCTTCCTGAACAGTCCTTAAATGTGGTGCTAACTCTAGGCTCTTGTTGCTTACAGTGTGTATCTGTGTCTTAATATATATCAAGAGTCTTTTCACATGTAAAACTAAATACCTAAAAAAAGGAGAACATTTAGCTCCTCTAACAAAACACTATAATCTTAACACACTCTTCATTAAACCAGCTGTTTAAGATTTTACAGATATACCAGAGAAGGAGGTCTGAAAGTGTTGGGAGATTGTCCATCAGTGCTTTAATGACACATGGCTTTGTACATGCAAACATTTACATTATTTATGTGCTGTTCAACTTAAACTAAGCTTGCTCTCTTACACTATTTTCTGTTGTACAGTCTATCCTTGTACTCATGTTCCCCAATTTTTATATCTTTATTTCAAAATAGTTGTGCTTAATTATTCCAACATAGAATCAGAAGAAAAAATATTTTACAAGTGACATCAGACAATGTCATTGCCAAGACTTGTTTGATTTCTTATACATTTCAGATTCATTCTTCCATTTAACAATTTATTGATCCAAATGAATCCCCTTCTCCCCCCCAGGTTTCTGCTGCTACAACATACCATTCAAATCAAGGAAGAGGACAGGTATATGTGTTTCCATTCCTGCAGGTGGAATCCTGAAACAAAACAAACTGCTGTTAACAAGGAAGGCAAATTCATATCTAAGCTAATCTAGGCAAACAAGTTTCCAAGTGAGTTCTCCAACTGTAACCAATGATTAAAGCTGTCAACTTTTTGATGGCTAATCTGAATCCCTATGTTGCACAGTTATGTTTATTTACACATGCAGCTAAATCTTTCGCTTTGCCAAAACTTAATTCACACCACACAGCACCTTTCAGCTGCTGTGAGGATGATGGTTTTAAACACCCTGTTCTGTTTCTCATGAAGTCAACTGGCTGTAGTCATCTTGTACATAAAGGTTAGCAACTTTCAAACAACTGGCTACATAACTACTGGCAAGGTATAGTCTCTATATCAATAAATACACTTTCAGATGTGACCACAGCACACTTCAGGTGGGTAAGGGGAAAAAAATGGTGAGGAAAGAATCCTCTGCATCATTCACCCAATGAAGAAGAGATATTGGGTACTATCAGAGACATCAGGGTGTACTTGATTAGAGGCCTATTTCTTGTCCACACTTTCCCAAATCTAACATGTCGCATCACTCTTTTTTGCATGTCAGTTCCAATGATCTTGGTCAAAACAAATTTAAATGACATTAAAAGAGAAATACATTAAAAATTCAAATGAAGCAGAAAAGAACAACCTTTGAAATCAGAATTTCTCCCTTCCCTACCCCTTATCAATGAAATTATCACTTGTTCTACCATTTGTTTTTGAACCACTCATTTTCTGAGTCAAACTACAGGATAAATTTCTCAGAATTCTGTAAAACTAAAATACTACATTAAATTCAAGCCTCAACAGCTTTCTCAAAGATACTTTAGGTGATACATTATACTAAGCAAACCTTTCTTACATTCAAACCAGCACCTGACCTTCCAGCCGTCTCCCAGCTGAGTGTGATTTGAAGTATTACACAAAAACGCAGAAATCTCCAAAACATCCTTAGATTTTTACCTATCGTGCACCATGTTCATGTTAGAAAAAGCTAACCACTCCAGTGTTTTTTCTGAACATACCAGTTTGCGGGGGCACCAGGAATTCCACTGCCTGGTGCTGGAACAAACACTGCATTCCTCTCCTCTGTCAGCCCTACCCACTGCTCCACCAGCCGGGCTTCTCGTTCTAGATCATCCTCCGATTTTTCTACAGTGAAAGAGATTAGTATTATATGAGAGAGACATTTTTCATGACATAGAGAATCAAGTACTTCTAAGAGGGACTTTAAGCTCCAAACCTTGTTTATTGCTGATCTTTTGAATCTGCTCATCTAAGTACTCTCTGCGTTTTATCAACGCATCCGACCACCTTTCTCGTACACAGTTTAAATCTTCTTCCTAAGGTGGAAAGAGAAAAAGATATTAGGCTATGCTGTTCAGATTAAAAGGCCAGTGAATTTTGTGGTAATTTCATCAGAATTAAACAGTTTGCGTGATGCAGGAAACTTTTTTTCCCCAAATGACATGCACACTGATTAAGTACCTCATCACCCACCAGCAGGAACTTATTTGCTTTCAAGTCTCAGATTACAACAGGAGGAAAAGAAAATGTGACTGCCTCAGTTGCTGAACAGAATTATTCACCAATTACTCACAGAGGTGGCAATCAATTTTTTTCATAGCATATGGGATAGGAAAAACAGGCATCATCAGCTGATCATAAGTTGTCCTGAAGATTAGATAGGTCAGTATGCCCTCAAACCTGCACAAAACTCCATTGCTAGCAGCTGCTACCAGTGCAATTAAAAGACTTCTCATGCAAACAAAACCCATCATGCAATCATGCTTTGTGGTATCACAGAAAATCTGGTTTGTTCTTCTCTGTGATATGTCAGGAAGCGCACAGACAGCCCGCAAGAAGTTAGTACCCTAACTGGTATTTCTGAGCCTGCTGTAAAACCTAACAGTGTATCTTCAGGGATGTCAGCATTCTCACCTAACTGGTTTTACTTCTGTAAGGCTGCCTATTAGAAATAAGTCTTCCAGGTAGAAGTCTGGAATGTGTTTTACTTTTTTAGGCATTTCCTCTTCTGCCTTTTGTTGCCTTTTAAATGAGTCTTTTATCTGTCCTAATTGTGACTGTCTTATATTTATGACACACAAAGAAGCAGGCTTGAGGTTTGTTTTTGTGTAGATAAAAACAACTGCTTCACTGAAGCTTCTGTATTGCCCCCACTCACATTCTATTCTCCCCTCTCTCTCCCACATGCATTTCACAAAACTGCACAACTTAAAACGTTATGTTTTCTTTAGAAAACAAAGAAAAAAATCCTATGTTGCACAATTTGGTTGGGAAAGACACCTGCAGCTGCAGGTGGTTGTTCTTTTCCCTATGATATTCAGCAGAAATTGTTTTCATTCTCAGTTACGAGTTTCTAAGCTTTTATTCACATAGTAATTCATGTAGCCAGTTAGGAGAGCTGACTGCTGAGTACTAAAGAGAGCACACTGCAAGAGTATAAAGTCACAAGGTGAACTGAAACAGCAGTGGTTTATAGCCCAGGTAGCCTCTTAAATGCACAGCATGTATGTATTTCAAAGCTGCTTTTGCTTGCTCCAGTATGCTTGTTTGGCAGTTGCTGGCTATTAGCATTAGCTGTGCCCCATGCCACAGGATTGACAGCAACAGCAGCAATACCTGGTAACTATCCATATCACCACCATCATCCTCCTCCTTCTGGTAGGACAAAATAGATTTTGTAAAACACAAAAAAACATGCATTTCTCTCAGCAGAAACTCACAGAAAATACCCCCAAATACGAATACAAACATTTCTGCCACAAACTTCTAAAATGTTAAAATGACAACATTCAAATAACCAAAATCTTATTAACAGGTAGAAACAGATTTTTTTTTCTTTCCATTACAGACTATAGCAGCTCAATTGCAACTTGAATATTGGTGAAAATATTTTTTTTAAAAAATTAAAACCACCACAGAATACATTGCCAGAAGAAAGAGTGAGCAGGCTTATTACCAGTCTTCCAAGTTCCACAGTTTCATCTGTCTTTAAGGTTATAATTATTTCTGAATGTAATCCTTCTTAATTTAATGACAAAAGGCACCTTGCTTCCCTGGGTGGCCCATTCCACTTGTTCTTTGCCATCACTGTTAAAAAACATGCCTAATGTCCAATATGAACTTGTCCAGTATCAGCTTGAAGTCATTTATACTTAAGGACGTTTTCTGCTATATGAAATAGCCTGATCAAATAACTCACTCCTTTTTGAAGAGGTAAATAGTATCTCTCTATAAGTAATTTTCTCTACTAATTTTCTTTTTTTTCTGCTTTTCCCCTCCTCAACTTTTCACCCTCCCTACAAGAGAGGGAAAATAATGGCACTAGGAATCTAGTAGTAAGCCCCTTTATACACGAAGGTAAAAACCATTTCCACATTCAGTATTTGAATACCACACTTGGTACTTTATCAGTTACACACTGAGTTATAAGAAAAAAAAGAGACACAGATTTAGACATCATATGCTCACAATGTATTAACCTCAAACACGTGTAAAACTGTAAAATAACTTATTGTGTACCAGTGGCCTAAAGGTCTTTTGGGGTTATGTTGGGCTGGCTCTAGAACAATAAACCCAAACCAAATCAATGCGTGCAAAAATAACTGTCTTACCTGGTAGCTGTCCAAGCCCCTTTGGAGTTTGGTTGATCTGGCAGTCACACCACCTATAGAGACTGAAAGAATTGCTTCTACCATGAGAGGCAACGTTCCTGAATGTTGTACAGGCTTCACTGTCACCTGAACTCTGCGAGAATGACCCTGAACAGGTAATTGAGAGACAGAGAGGTGGAAAAAAATTCAGAGAGAAAGTGAGAATAAAATTAAGAGTCATTATAAGCACAAACAAGAAGAAAGGGAAAAGATACATACCTGCCTAAGCTGGAAAATGCCCCCTGTGTTCACATCTTTTGCCTGATGGAGTTCGACTGCAGTATATTCTCCCATCTCATTCAATTCTTGTATGGAAATCCACATTTCTATTCTTCGAGTTACTTCATTCCACCTAAAAAGACATCCCCCAAAAACTAATGGTTGCCTCAAAGTCCGTTTTGTGCACCACAGCCATTAGAAAGCCTTTGGAAAGCTGCTGGAAGCATTCAGGTGTAAGTTCTTTGTACCTGTCTCGCAGCGTCCGAGTTTTAGCATGAAGAGAATCAACTTCCCAAACAGAGCTGCCATTGCCAGCACATCTGTGACCCCACACCTCAATAGCAAGAGCTCCTTCTGAAATGAACTCCAGGAACTCCTCTGTGACATTCACTACATAGTCCTGGCAATAAGAAAAATAAATCACATCCAATCAAATGAAATAACTCTTATCTCCTCAACTAGTCTGTAAGGACCAATACTTAAAAGGTTTTTTTGTTTTGCTGCATTTTGAAGAAGTGATGAAGTGAAATATTATGGCATTCTAAAGTATAGTCAAGTGTCATTAGTTATATGACTTGATTCCCTCCTTCCCCGAGCAAAATAAGGCTTGAATTCTAAACAGCTTATCTCAAACACATCATCCTCCCAGTAACGCTATTTCGTAACAAAAATCGTTACCTTACAGTGAGAGAAGGTCACAGTAAAATGAGCATCTTTGCTCCGAGGTGAAGGCACATCTGGATCTACTACTGGTGCTGCTACTGTTGATTCACACTGATCCCAAAATGTATATTGACAGAAGACAAAGTTGGAGAGATTAGGTGGCAGTCCGGTTGCTTCTTTTATTTTTACCTGAGGAGATGAAACAGATGTTGCCATATATATGATTGTTTCTTCTTCGGTTGTAAATGGTTCAAAAACTACTTAATCCAAGAAGAATTTTTAAAGGACACCTGCAACTGCAAATTAATGCAGCCACTGGCAAGCACAGATCGATCCACATGGAATCAGAACAAGCAAAGTCTTTTTTCTCCTTCCAGAATTTAAACCAAGCAGTAGCCCAAAGAGCTTCGTACTTTACACCAGACTCACTTCATAGTTACAAAGGCCTGAAACCATTAACCCCATCACGTGTTCTCACTTACCCTGCAGGAGAGCTTCTTGGCTCTATGAATAATTTCTCCGTTGTTGTCTGTGACTTCCAGACTCCCACTCTCACTGGAGTTCTCAGATGAGTCGTCTCCTTCTACTACACGTTCTGGGACAGACCCCGTGACTCGCATTACTTCAACGTGCAGCCGCCCTGCAACCTAAGGCAGGACAAATACTAAGGACCTGTGCACAGAGGACTTAAAGACATTAAGACAGTAGCTATCTAACTCTGAACTATCTAACTGAAGAGCTCTCAACCACCAAATTAAAAGCAACAATGTGAAAAGAGGAGAAAGGAATAATAATTTAAAAAATTATATGCAGAACTCCTGACCATTTAAAGTCACACACCACTGGAAAGGTATATAGTGTCATGATGGTACATCAGAACTTTATGTCATGGTTTTGGCTGGAGTAGAGCTGACTTTTTTTAGTAGCTAAAATAATGCTGCGTTTTGGATTCAGTATGAGACAAATGCTGACAATGTACTGACATTTTTAGTTGCTGCTAAGGAATCAAGGACTTTTTACCTTCCCATGTTTTGCTGCTGTGCAGGTGCACCAGAAGCTGGGAGGAAGCACAGCCAAGAGAGCTGACCTGAACTAGCCAAAGGGATATTCCACACTACAGAATGTCACATTCAGTATATAAACTGGGGGGAGCTGGGGGGGATCAGATCACTGCTGGGGCATGGGTCAGCAGGTGGTGAGCAATTGCATTGTACATCACTTGTCATTCCCTGGGGTTTATGACTCTCTTTTATATTTCTTTTCATGACTATCATATTTATTATTATATTTTATTTTTCTTATCAAACTGTTCTTATCTCAATTCATAAGTTTTCTTCTTTTTCAGTTCTCCTTCCCATCCCACTGGGAGGGGGAAGGAGTGAGCAAGTGGCTGCAAAGTATCTGCTGGCTGAGATTAAACCACAACACCTTAATATACTGCTTTTGTTCAGTTACCTACACTGACATTTGGAACTTTATTCTACTGTTATACTAAAATAGCTACTACTATTTTAGTAGCTGGGCAATTGTAAATGACTAAGTGGAAAACACATCACCATTTAGAAAATATTAATTTGCTGGGAAACAAGACAATAAGCATCACTTGTCTGTTTATTTAAAAAAAAAAGGTGAAAGACACAGACCTGTTGGAGTGGGTCCAGAGGAGGCCACAAAAATGATCAGAGGGATGGAGCACCTCTACTGTGAGGACAGGCTGAGAGAGCTGGGGTTGTTAAGCCTGGAGAAGGCTCCAGGAAGACCTTACTGAGGCTTTCCAGTATTTAAAAAAGATAGGGAGGGGCTTTTTGGTAGGGCTTGCTACAACAGGTCAAAAGGTGATGGTTTTAAACTAAAAGAGGGGACATTCAGACTAGATATAAGGAATTTACAATGAGGGTGGTGAAACACCAGCCCAGGTTGCTCAGAGAGGTGGTTGATGCCCCATGCCTGGAAACATTCTAGGTCAGGTTGGCTGGGGCTCTGAGGAACCTGTTGTAGTTTCAGATGTCCCTGCTCACTACAGGGGGATTGGACTGGATGACCTTAAAGTTCCCTTCCAGCCCAAACCACTCTGTGGCAGGTGGGACAGGACAAGATGTGGGGCCTGGCTGCCCACGTCAGGGCTTTACCTCCCCTTGCTGGCTGATGATGGGCACCGCGTACTGCAGCTTCACCTCGTGGAAGAGACACTCCAAAAACACGTTGGCCACGCCAATTAAATTGTGATTCTCTTGTGCTTCATAGAAAGGATCACCTCTTTTGCCAATCAGCTTCCTTATCTGTTTTAAAGATCACAGAAGTTACATCAAAAGCTGTAAGCATGGGAATACAAGATCAAATAACCACCCAGTATAAGACCACGACGCAAAAATTAAGTGACTACCAATATTTTCTGCTCCTTCCTGTTACACTTTAAGTCTTTCTACCTGTGTATCAGAAATCTGAAATGAACTCTTTGCAATGAGACACTATACAATCCTTTCTTTACTGTGGATATATTAATATGATGACCTACAATTTTTTGTGATGTCAAGACAAAGCAGATTTTACCATGAGCAAGCACAGTAGCCATTGATTTCAGGAAGTTCCACCTTACTTTTCTGCTCTGTTTCCACGTTTTAAATGATAGGTAAATCATCCCCAGGTTGAATAGCTGGTCTGGCTGCTGGGCACCACAAGGGCAAAGGGGAAGGTGCAGGATGACTCCCACGTAAACCTACAAGGGTTCTCTTTTCTGACTCCCATGGAGCTGAGATCACATCTGCAGCATTTTCTATGCAAGTATCCCTCCCACAGCCACAGAGAACTCATGCAGATTCCTAGCATGGTATGCACTCCTCAGTGGAGTTCTTAGCTCCTTCACTTCTCGTCCTCCATTTTCAACACATGCATTTGACCTATGTGTTTCTATGCAGCACATAGAACACATGCATTATGGATGACATTGGTCATGGCAAGGATGATCCTGGCTCAGGCAGACATAATATATTCCAATGATGTGCTATCAGTTCTTACTAAAGTCAACGGCAAAATCATCGTGGTCTTCAATGGGCACAGATGAAGTCCTTGACCTCCCCTGTGTTATGATTTTAAGAGACTCCCATTGTCCCATCCAAGGCACGCAACAAAGGCACAACTGCTGTTCAAACATATTTGAGAATGATTCCTAACACAAGTAATTTAGGTGCTCCCTATAAGCCACAAGACAGCAAGATATAGTTCCTATGCACTTGTACCTGGATACTTGGAGGACATCTTCTGGAACACCAAATCTCATGCCTATCTCTTACCAGTAAGCAAGCAAGCTTTTGACAGATCTCACAGTTATTTGCCAAGGCTAATGTACTACTAAAACTCTCAGGAAACCCCACGTAATTTTGATGAAGGTACTTAGTCTACACATCAGTATCTCCAAGTTGATTTCTTCAGTGCTTTAAGGTTAGGGGATATAGAAATGAACTTACAGAATATTTCACATTTTAAGATCAAGTTCTGTATCTAAGAAGCATTCTTGCTAGCTTTGATATTGACTGCAATTTAATAATTTTACTTCTAATGCAGCTTGATGCTTCCACTCAGAGCTGGTGCTTATCTGCATGGCACCTATAATATACTAGGTAAACATATGCTGAGTGGTATCATGAGTCACTACCTCAGCACAGATATCTGACCTCAGCACACTTCTATCTGAGAATGAGGGTGAGGCTAGGACATAGCTGTGTTTTATTATGCATGAGCACCATGAATATTCAGTATTACAGGTTTTTTTTTCCCTTTAAATATCAGTACACTTTTATGTACAAAGTCACTGCGCTTGATCTGTACAACGTATTAAAAGGAGTTAGAAGAAAATCTCACTCTCTGATCTCTTTCAGAAAGTATATACAATACCTCAGGAATTTTCTCCTTCCACTCTTGATAGAGGTCTCTCATATCAATCAATTTGTTCTCTAGCTTCTCAATAGTCCACACTTGAGTACCTTTTCCTTTTCTTCTCACTTGAATAGCAGGCTCACTTACTATCGCACCCCTCTAAATCAGAGGATAAAATAATTACTGCAGTGAAGTGCATGTACATAATTTAACTCTTCACTCAAATTGCATTCCTTAAACAGAATAAAACACAGAACACAGGGCTCCTCTCTGCGTGACAGCCATACTCCCTCCAGCCTCAAACACAGCATACCCTACACACCTCTGAGGATCCAGACCTCCACCCTTCTCAGACAACCACCATTCACACAGGAACATCACCACTCTCAATCAAATCACTGATGATAAACATTATCCTAATTGCTATCATTATATTTACAGCAGCACTACAACTAGAAAACCCTTAAGACAAAAAAATTACAGGCATCTGTAACAAAACCTGGTAATTTTTGCAAACATAACTAAAATGTAGGTTTTACAGCAGCAGGACACAAATGTGGTTTGTGAACAGACATGTGCATATGATGATCATACTCCTGAAAGAACTACAGTATACGTCTACATATTTTAGATCAGCCTTAAACCCACATTTTGCAGCATCTTTTGTTGTCATTACCTTTTTGTTGGCACTGAGGTTTTCAGCAGGGATCTGAAGTGTTACTTGATAATCTGTTAGCTTACTCATTTCTTCTGCTAAGAAGTTTGCTTCTCTCACCAGTGTATTTGCCTTTACTATTTGCTCTCGAAGTTTAGCCAGGCTCTGTCGAAACAATTCATCCCTGTGGTGCAGTAGGTAACATGAAAAATACACAGAAACCTATTTCTATTACTGGAAAGCTGCAAATAGAGGGGTTAACAAAGACTTTTCTGAAACAAGCTTAAGAAGGGCTGCATAGCACGATGTCAGCAGATATGAAATAGCATCAGACAATTGCATTGAGGAAAAGCAGTCATCACATATTAAACACTCATTACTGCTGAGGTAAGTCTAGCACAGTGATGCCCGAATAAAAGGGCACGGTACTATGGGAACTGTTACAGTGATGATTTGTTAAAAGCCCTAGGGACATCCCTGATTTTGAAGAAATGTAATAATTGCAGCTGTCTTTGTCTTGCATCTGGAGTCCTGTCCCACAGAAACTACCAGCCCCAACATGTGAGACTTCATCTTGATAAAACCTGCTTTTCCTTGGGGTGATGCTGGAACCTGCCATCACTGCAGGCCACAGCTCTACACCACAGCGAGGGCTCCGCAGTGCCACAGGTCCCCAGACCTCCCTCCATACACTTAAGCCATTGCAGGTGTACACATTAAAAAAAAATTAAAAAAATCTGAAGCCCTGTACACCCAAAGTACCTTTTAGTAGAATGAGCATAGGTTAAAGCTTGTGTGCTCTGTACAGTTAACAGTCTCTGGGCAAATTCCAGAAAGGTTTCTAAGGCCTGTCCAAACAAATCTGTTCTAACCTAACACCTGGCAAACCTGCTATGACACATCCTGTACCTCCTCCTGCAAAACTAAGAGACATTCTCACCTGGGAGTCTCATCTTTAATTCGCCTTTTCAAAAGTATCATGATTATCCTCTGAGCAAACACTGAGTCCTATCCCCCTTTCTGCCTTTCCTCATAATCCCAGCAGCACTTACTGCATCTTCATCATCATCACCTTCATAAAACTCATGATCAAACTTCAGAGACCAACACTTCTCTGTAGGACTTTTTAGCTTTTCTATGCCAAGTCCAACATGTTGTGCACATAAACTACTTATTCCTACAAAATACATTGCAAGTAAATTCACAGGCCTTGCTGTGAATAAAGCCAGAGTTTGCCTATTTGCCTTTATTCAGATAAGATTAGATCTGTTATATGTCTTTACAGGACAAACCACAGATAACAAATTATATACCTTTCAGTACCCAATAGAATTCTTCTTGAGCAGCTTTCTTTTTTCCAAAATATGCCAAAGAACAGTCTGCGCAATTCAAATTGCACCCTGCAGGTTCCCTGATGCCATACCAACATGGTAAATGAGCACCAGCATTAGCAAGCAGCCCTGAATTTTAGTGCCTTCAACACGCTAAAACATGCAGCTTGGCCTCTCTCCCCTGTCTGGCCTAAATTTGCAACAGTGGTGGGTTTTGTTGGATCTTAAATAGCTGCTGCTATCAGGGATCTTTAATCCACTTCCTCCATATCTGCTCCTGGCGTCGTAGAGAGAAATTCCTTTCCCTCTGCCTCTTGCTTCCGTTATCCAGGCCATGAAGATTAAGTGAGCAGTTCCAGACCATGGGAGTGACACATTCCACAGACAGCTATAATTTTGGATTCACCCAGAAAATGAAGGTAGAGTCAAGAGTTACTCACTAAACAGTGCTTAATACCAGGAGTGCACTAAACCTGCAACCACTGCGAGGCAGCTGTCTGTGCTGTCTGCAAGAGCCATGGGATGCAGCTACTGCTAGTCCCTTCTGTCATCAGGGAAACTGGCATCTGGTGAGCTTTTTGAGCAGGCTCCCACACCATTCTTTACTTAGCTAGATTCTTCAGAAGTAAATGGTTTAAGACTATAAAGAGGACTTAGGAGTAACTCAATTATTATAGGCAGTTCTGGTTTGTTTGGTTTTTTGTACAGAGCAGTGCCAGCATCCTCCCAGAAACTTAAGCAAAAAAAAGGTTTCGGACAGGGTTTCTTAATTCTAATGACACAAAACATATGACAAGTTTCATTAGGATATTAACTGAAGCAAATACCTACTGAACATGAAATATTGAAACAATCATTTAACCCAAATAAAGGAAATTTACTGTCTGACATCGATGAGGTGTCTTAGAATTTTAATCCCATGTTCTAAGCAATTATGGGATTCCTAATGCCAGATACAGAATATGCTGAACTACAGCTCTGGTCCAGTACAACACCCTCACCCCCTACCCTGACAAATTAACTTTGTTCAAAGTTACAATGAGTTAACTGTATGCCAAGAGGTTTTAATGCCAGGTCAAGCATCATCTGTCCTTCCACAGTGAGCGTAAAACTGGAATAAACTCTGTTGAATGTGCTCTAGCTGATCTGACAGATACAACCATGTGCCTACCTCTGATACTTATCAAATTAATTTTGCTGGCTGATCTGGTAAGAGCTCAGCTTCATTTGCAATGGCAGCAGAGTGACAGCTAAAACTGCACTAATCAAATCCTGTGAAATCCAGACACTTGGCTCTTTTGCACATTCTTCACATCCATTTTTTCCTGCATTTCTTGCCCTCTGTTCAGTTCACTGGTAAACACCCTCTCAGCACCATGTTACCAGGCTTTTACAGTAGAAAGCCTTCACAGATGTTTTTTTCCTGGTTTCCTGTTTAAGAGGGTTCAGGGTTTTTTTTCTTCCCCCTTTTTTCAGCAGCCCAAACCTCCTGTAGAACTATAAATAAATAAAAAGTATACCTAAGAAGATCTTCTGGAGGATAGGAAACTGATAATTAGTTCTTCCAGAAAGCTGTTCATTCAGTGGCAATGCCAACAAAACGCTGCCAGATTCTTTACTGATCACTAAAAAACATTCACTAACTTAAAAATAATTGCTACACCAAACATTTCAGAAGCAAACTTATAGTTAGAAGAAAAAAAAAAAAAAAAAAGTGACAATGCACATCAGCTCCACAACAAAAATGTCATCAGTTTCTGACACATGCTTCAAACCCCACCTTTCACCCTTTGTTTTTTTTATTAATTTCTTTGTTTTGACTCCAGCGTTCTCACCTCTCTTCTGTCCAGAGATTGACTTTCTGCTGGGCAGTGTGGGCAGTGTAGGAGAGCCTGTCGCTGCCGTGCTGATGCTGCCTCTCTGGGGAGAGCTGCTGCCGCCG
>NW_008610053.1:30974-32490 GCF_000691845.1 Merops nubicus
CAGCTCCAGCTCGCGCTCGTACATCAGCCGCTGCTCCTCCAGAGCACTCCGCTTCTCCTCCAAGTACTGCTTCTCCAAGATCTGAACCACGTTTTGTACTGGGTCTGAAAAAAAAAAAAAAAGAAAAAAAAAAGTGAGAAAATGCCATTTCAGCATTACAAAACACTCATCGTTTATTTGGTAACAGCAAGCAACTTATTTCAGCATCTCTGCAAACACAAGATGGCCATTGCCCTCCAAAACGAAAGCCAAAATAATAAATATTGCATTAAATACATAAATCCAAACAAGAGAAAAATGTGGCATGCAAAGAGGCTAGAACAATGGTTAAGACCCTTGATTATTGCATATTTAGTGAAGTTACACTATGTTCCAGAATCTCAACAGGAAGAAAAGACTAGATGGAAAATGGAACAAATTAATAAGAAAACAGAGCAAAATACAAAGGAAGATGATGTTAACCAGAGAAGGAAAAAACTTAAGGAAGTAAAAAGCAATTTACTTTCTTCATTTTGGCAGAGAATGAACCATGTTGGAGAGCTGCAGATGAAAAGTGAGACAAACAGTCTAATTAGTCACGCATCGCATTGCACCAATGTGCTTCCCAGCACTGAAGCAGAAAAAGTACCTTCTGGAGGAGACTTCTGCATTTGGCTTCACAAACCACGTTTCATCTCAGTATCAGCCCAGAACAAATATTCATTTGGATACTCTATCCTGAAACAACTGCTTGTGTCAATCAGCTATGGTTAAATCTAAACTGCATTCAAGTTAAAGAAACGTGACTGTCTATTCCTGGGTTTAGGTCCAATGGCAGCCTCTGCCTCTGAAAGAGCAATTTGATGCAAAAATCTCCTACTGTATAGCATGAGTGTATATCTGCTTCATTTAAATACCTCTGAAAGGTTAAATACAGCAAAAGAGTGATTTGCAAAAGGATCAACCTCAATGAGTGACAGCAGATCCCCTAAGAGATTGCTGATCTTGCACACCAGAAGGGGAAGGGAGAAGAGCTCCATAGCTTGGTGGATTATGAGGTGAAGCAATGTTGCAGCTCTAGGACATGTCAGGATTTCAGCTTTCAAGTAATTGTTTGTGATACCACTTCCATTTTGTAAATATAGGAAAAAAAGAGGTGCTGTGACTTTTAAGGATGCCTGCTGGTCACAAAGCAGGCAGAAAAATAAACCTACATTTCATTGCACTGTCCCACTCTGGAACTGGAGGTGTTCTTATAAAAAAAACCCCAAACCCAAAACCTGTCAGTGTGATTAGTTATGGACCATCTTGCCTTCACCACCAAAACCCAGTCTTTGTAAGATTCTGTACAGGTTTTCCTGGCAGCACAATGCTACCTGAAGCAAACACGGGGTTACTAGAGCATGTGACAGGATCCACATGAAATGTCCTGCAGGGTTTTCATCACTAGTCATGTATGTGAGCCACCACAATGCATACACACACTCTCCCAAAAGCCACATCCCTTGTAGCTTGGCAAACCAATGTAGCATTCCTG
>NW_008610053.1:32521-62554 GCF_000691845.1 Merops nubicus
AAAAACCTAGTACTAAAACTACTGAGATCAATTATGCTAAAGATAAATTAACTCCCTGTCTGTGATTTTAACATACGGGGCCATTGAGGCAAGTCACCTCATAAAACAAATCCTTCCTCCCATAAATGCCAAAGAAGCAAACAGGATTCCCAAGGTTCTGTGTTACACTGGGTTTCTATTTGCCTCTCAGCATCCTTTTTTCAAACATTAAGCTTGATGCAAAACACATCTTTATTTTTAGCAGAAAACAAATGCTTCTGCAAGTTGCTGCTGTGGCCCTAGCCATAGAAGAAATCTCTGGCTTCACACAGAGGTATCCTAAAATACCACCACAATGGTAATTATGAAGCACAAAGTTAAATATCAGTCAGAACAAATAGCAACCAAAGAGCAACACAACGACACACATCTTAAAATAATCAGAAATATTACTTTTTGGTACATGACATTCACAGAAACACACTTAGCTATTTTTAGCTTTTAAACAGACAGTGCAGCAAAAACAACTGACTGAACCAAGTTCTAATATTCTGGATTACAAACCAAGTTATTAATGTTGATGTACACCATCATTAGCCTCTTACCTCCTCTGGATAATACCAGAATTACCTTCACATGCATAGATTTTACTGCACAATCCCTAAAACAGGTTTAGTGACATGTTAGAATGGTTGAGAAATCAGGTACTAGAGAGATGATAGAGAAGAGGTATGGAAGAAATTAGAAGCCTTTTATTGTGTTTGCAAACACAGGAAACGAATCTAAGGCTGGCTCATTAAGATGAGACTTTCCTGAACTGCTCAAAGACCAACTCCAAGGTCAGGGAGTAGATTTCCATAATAAGTGATCTTTTCAGCCACCTAGGATCACAAACACCACAGGATGAAATTGTGCCATGGCAATATTGGGAACAAGATGCAAGAAGGTAGTCTAAAGCTTTCCAGTTTCAATGAAATCCTCTACTGCTGGGGGAGTGGGAAGGGGTAAAGTGGATTATGTTTGTATTGAAACATAAAAGGTAAAATTACACTTTTGTAAAAATGTAAATTTAACTTTTTTAAGAGTTTACACAGAAAACCCCAAGCCTTCCACAGTGAAAAGGAAAAAAATATGGTGTGAATTACAAACCAACTAGTTAGAAGATGAAAAAATGGTCAAGTTCTTCACAATTCAGAAGAATACAATAATGTGCAAGTTCTATTTAAACATAATGCTCCATTATTTTGTATTGTGCATGCAAAGTCAAAGAAATGAGGGAAGATTATAGCCAGTGCCTGCCAAACACACAGCAAACTCCATACAGTGTTAGAAGTCCCAAGTCCCAATCCTTTACATATTTATGTGACAAGAGGTCAACAGCATTGAAAAGGTCATTCACATGCAATCAATCCTCTGGAAAATGCTAGAATATCACCACTGAACCAGAAGAATGTACTTTCTCCATAGGATGAGCAGCATTTATTACCTTGCTGCAATGTCACTTACTTCACATCTGGAATCTGTTAATCCAGATGCACAATATTGAATAAATTCCTTATGATTCCTAAGCCAGCTAGAAAAGGTTATGACACAGGCTGCTTTCATCAAAGCTTTCATCAAAATCCCCACCCTGAGCTGTAACAGTTTTGTTTGCTCAAATGGGAAGCTGTGTAACCTAATCACACTGTTGACTTAACCACTGCACAGTACACAAGGATAAAGTAAACTTCTTTGCTGCATTCTGTGTTTGACCAGCATCACAAACCAGCAGTACAAAGCTGACCTGACAGAATCCCACAAAGAAAGTTAACGTGCTGAAGGGAGGAAGGAATCTGGATGTTTTCTTAACAGCTGTTTTCAAAGTGACGTTCTGCTCAGAGCTTCTTTGGAGCTGGATCCAAGATGTGACAGTGTTGTACTGGTTTCATGCCATAAAAACAAATGTGTTTGCACTCTGGAGAATCCAGGCTATTTACTTAGAAAGGATTACTGGGCTAAAATAGATCACAGGGAGATAAACCCCAAAACCTCTTCCTGTGGGCTGTATCAATACATGCCTATAAAATAATTACCTAACCCAATTTTTAAAATACTCCTTTGTTCTTCCACCAGGGTTTCTCCAGATAATGTGGGTAGCAGAATTAACCACCTTTGGTTATTTACTTATTTCTTCTTCCTTACCCATATTTATTTTTCATTTTAAGGAAGAATAAATAGATGGCATTGTAACAAAGCTGCTTTCCTTCTTACCCAACCAACTGGAAGCCTATCAGAAAAAAAATGTATTTTAGCTGTATCATTGAGAAGAACAGAAGCTCTAAGTGCTGCTGAACTTCAAATCACAAGATCAGCCTATGATTCTCACAGTCACTTGTTTTCTCAGGTTTTTCTTATCTTTGCAACTTCATTAAGCAACACCTATGTGGGACAGGCAGAAGAGCAAGAAGCTGAATAATAATTGGGTTGTGATGCCTCTGAAACTATACAACACGTACGACTGCTGCCATTTGCTGTGTATTAGGGAGGAAAGAGCTCTAATGAAACAGCAAGGTCTGTACTGTTCTTGAGCAAAGAAACGGAAAACAATGGCCAAAATTTGGTCTCAGTCACAATCAGAATAAGCCTACTGAACTAAAATGTACAGACACTTAAAATATTGCAAAGAATCATTTCAAACAGCTAGACAACAGCATATGGAAACCAAAAAATGTTACCCCCACCCCATTCAAGGAACACTGACTCATTTTAGACTGCTACAGTTTAGTCAAATCCCTGGTTAGTGACAAGCAGATCAAGCATCAATTAATGCTTTCACATTTCTCCAGCAGTCTCATGCATGACCCAGTCAAGTTCAAAACCTTTGTCCCAGTTTTGGCACAGATACGGGATGGTTTGAGGCCTTAAAACAGGCAACAGAATCTTCACGAGGGATGACAACACTGAAGACCACCAGGATGGCGGATTCAGCTGAAATTCATCTCCTGGCATGAGTGAACCATAATGAGAGTATTTCTGTTACCAAACAGTAACTTCACAGCAATTGAAATGATCTCACCCTGTAACTCATCCACACAAGCAATCCCGTTATAATCAGACTGTAAAAACCCTTCAAACTATTGCTAGACCATCAAGCATACAAAATCACCCTGCTGTACTCAACAGCAGAACAGAGAAAGTTATAGAGACCAAGAAAAACATAAGTATTGTATTTCAACAAGTAAACCACAACAAACAATGGAAATGCTGTCAAGATATGAAGAAAGGTGAAAAGAAAGCAATGAAACACCATCTATTGTTTCTCCTTGGTCAGTGACCAAAAACCAAGGTATCTGCCTCGTGAGTTTTGTGTATGAGAAGACCTGTACAAAGTATTCAGTAGTTTACCAAGTTTTTCAGCATTCCTTCATACTGTATTATATCCTATGAACTGTGACTTGCCTTCTGCAAGTCATGCAAACACCCTCTACTTTTATATATACACTATATCATAATTTTATAAATACTATATTGTATTATATTTTCCAAAAACACATCACAATAGGTTTTCACAAAGATTAAATAAAATATTGAGTGGTCAAGCATTAAAAACCACACTAGCTGACATCTGACTATTTGGTTTGTTATCAGTTCAGTGTTTTTCTACTACAGTTAAAATAGTGTCAGTAATACTTGATGGAAAAGGAAGGATGAAACTAACTGAGCCAGATCTGGAGTATCCTTTTCTCTGCAGTAACTTGCAAAAGTAAGAAGTTAGCAGGACTTGGACAATGATTTGATAGGCACTTGATAACAACTGAGCTCTACTTAAAGGACAGCAGATGTACAGATAAAATTGTGTGTCAGGGCACAAACCAAATCCTAATTTGTGTGTTTATATCTAGGTGCATATGTTTTTTTAATACATATATAGAATTTAACTTTTAAAAATTTTGTGTATATATCATATATACACACATTTCTAACACTGTTTCTGTAAAAAATCTTTTCCTGAAAATGATCCAAAGGCCCCTGAATCAAGTGTACCACTTGTCTTACGCAGAAATTAAGTTCCACAAATTTTTTAGACAATCCAAAAGAACATTTTTCTCTGGCATTTGTCTTACCATTACTATTCAGTGTCTTCATAATAACTTCCATTTGTGCAAACTCGTAGTTGTAGTCCGGCTCTGACGAAGCTTCACTAGCTGCATCCAGGTCATGTTCTCCTAAAGAAGTTTCCTTCTCCAGGTCTTTCAGCCAATCTCGTCGCTTCCTCTTTGGTAAATTGATTCTGTGTAAAAATTGAAATTATTTATAAAAAGTCTATGCAGCACAGTGGAAGAAAAAAAATTAAAAGTAGGCTAAATGTAAAGAGGCTGGAATGTAAATATCAACTATTACCTAAAAAAGTGGTTGTTTCCCCATAATATTCTATCTCCGTGCCATAACTGAGTGACAGAACATACCAGTGCACCATTCACACAGGATCTGAAAGAAGAAGAAAATACTTCAGTGAAATCCTAAATATAAAAGGTTGAAAAGTAGTCTACTCTTTTTCCCACTTACAGACAGTGATTTGTACCATATGATGTACAAATCTGCTGAGTTCTTATTAAAGAATCAATGGGAAAGTTACTGGTCTGATTTCTACTGTCAGAATTAAACACCAAGCACCTTCCCCCTCTAGCTTTGGCTGGTACAGTTCTTCAATAAACACACAGACAAGGGTGCTTTTAGCTGCGTGGTTTTCTTTAAATTCCCATTTCTCAAACTGGGTCACGGCCTGTTTCTTATAAACAGTCTGTAATCTTGGGATGCATGCAAATCCTCCTGATAAAGTTCTCCAAGACGTAAGTTAGTCAACACAGAGCTGTAAAACATACTGTTAACATACTCAGCATTCAAGCATAAGAAAAGACCCTTAGATCCAAGTGTCACTCTTTCAACAAACGGAGTTTCTATTATTAACACAGGTCTGGTTTTGAGAACATCTGGTATACTTCCATATTTGCATTTAGATTTCTTGAAGTTTCAGTCATAGAATGGGAAAAGTGGAGCTGTTGAAATTTTACATATGTGAGTCACAAAGTAGAACATTTCACTTGAAAGGGAAAAAAACACTCAAGTAAACTGAAAAAAAACTTTTCAGACACAATGTCCTGAATTCATTTGTTTCTCTCAAGTCAACACAAATGTAAGCATTTGATTTAAAACCAGATTTTTTTTAAAAAAAATTCTGGTAATGACATTTCTGTTGATACCAGTAACTTAAGAATAGTTATTTAAGCATTGCAAATCAGGTTTGAGTAAAACAATGTGTTTTTTTTCCACTGACATGTGCCTTTGTTCTTGCCAGTCTAAATGATTGATTTCCAGTACAGTAACTCTACGACCACAAGTCTGAATCTCATCTGTTTGAAATTTTGTACTGTAGGCTGCAGAAGAAAAATCCAAATGCTAAGAGGTATTTTACTGAAGGCAGAACGATGATTTGAAGAAGAAGAAGAAGAGATTGGATTTTTAAGGTGTCTTTCAAACTTTTGTTTCTAATTCTAACACTAATCTATGCATTAAAGAAAAATGCAAATGCTAAGAGGTATTTTAGTGAAGGCAGAACGACAGAGATTGGATTTTTAAGGTGTCTTTCAAACTTTTGTTTCTAATTCTAACACTAATCTATGCATTATTTAGCTATTCAAATTTCAGACAGGCAGCATGCCTATGAACTAGAACAAAGGCACTGCTTATCACACACCACTGGAGATGAAGTGACAAAGACATTTACAATTCCACCCAAGAAGCCACAGTGCCCCCAAAATGGAAAAGAATGAAAAAACAGAAGTAGAAACAAAAGGAGAAACATGGCTTCACGTGGCATATTTACTAGACAACAGTAATTTAGAAAAGAATTTAAAGATCATCAGATCTTTAGAAACCTCCTTCTCACAAAATATTGAGATTTACAACAGGAACTACTCACAAGGTACAATTTATCCTCCCCCATCAAGACAAAGCCTTCTATTGCACGGGTTGGGACAGACAATCTCCTCAGTGGTCCTGTTACTAGGCAAGACATAGGGAAGCAGTGGTCCCTCACTGCTGCTGAAAATCTTGCAATGGTTTATTTTGAGCCAAGCCACCGACAGCCTGTTATGCTGCAGAGTGGGTGGGTGGGTGTGTACACATGTGAGGAAATCTCAGTTTTATCACTGAATTTCACTTGTAAGTATCTAAGTCATCTATATTTGAGCTACTTATTGCTCAGAATGTAAGATAATTCTGACTACATAAAATAAAAATGCATGCAAGTTATTTTCTGGTAAAGAAAAGCAAACACTTTGCTGGAAGGTGTTGCTGATCCTCCTTACCTTGCGTTTTCTTTTGGTGTGAGTGTAACTTCTCCATCCAGAGCAATATCAATCTCACAGTGTTCTGGTTGGATTCCTATACCAAAGAGCTGTATATCCTGAGAGGTGTCTGCACCAACTCTTGTGTGATCCTAGAAAATAAGCTGTTACTAAGAGACAAGCAAACTATCACTGTTTGCATAACTAGGAAAATATTAGCTAAAGCACTCAGACTACACAATCTACATGCTCTCCTTAGCTAAGCACTTCTGTAGAGCAGAAATGGTGCCACAGCAGATTTGAAGAGTGTAAAGATCACACACAAATTGTACTTCTGCTCTGCACTCTATATGGTTTTAGACAAAGCAAAATAAAGCACCTGACAAATTCTGATTTAAAAATATTCTCAGACTATGCTTGCATACAAGCAATAAATGCAAGTAGTGAAGAAAAGCAGCATGTCATATGGACATATGTAACAGAGGACAACGTGGACAGTAAAACAAGGTGCACAGAGTTGGATGCTTTTCAGAAAACAACTATATAGCAATTCAGCTGAACATACTGATCTCTGCATAATTTCAATTCACATTGTAAATTCTGCTGAAGTTCATCATTAGAGAAGTTGTGCTTTATTTGCTGCTGTTCCAATACAGAAGCCTTATCTCAACCACGAGAGCAGAAAATTAACTATAAACCCAGACTGGATAGTCCTTCCTATCTTATTAACAAGGAGCTCACATTTCCTTGCAAGCTTATTAGGCTTGTATTTGACATTATTGCACACTGAAATGAGACTATGCTAAACAGAATGGTATGAAAGCTAGTGGCACTAGGAAAATTTATTTCTCTAAATTTTTTAACAGTGCTTCCCCCTTCTCCCCTCTTTCTCTTATACTTTTCAGTCACCAAAGACTATGTTTACTCTCAGATTACTACTAAACATCATCTTATGATTAACTCATTGAATATTTAAAGCAATCCTCAGTTCACTAACAATCAGAAGCCTCTAACAGGAGGCTCTCACTTCAAGTTCAGCCCAAAAGCCAATTCTATTCACCTCTTCTGTGGAAAACCTAGAGTTTATCTCAGTGCTGTCAGACGCTGAGCACTTCTCCCACTGCTGGCAATCACAATTGCAGCAAAGGGGGAACAAAAGCCTCAAGAGTAGGAGGCAGTCTATACTCTTTTGAGGCAACTAGTCTAAAAATCTAAATATCCCCTGAGTAACAAACTGAGCCAGAAATTCAAATTAATAAACAAGTGTCTTCTCATTCTGTGTAAACATCCTGTTCACATTCTCACCTTTAAATAGTAAACCAGGAGCTCATTGAGGGCAGGGTCTGCATTCAGGTTCACCAGGTAACACTTGTCATCCCCAACTTTGATACCTGAAGACTCAAGTGAAATTCCCATGCTCTCTAGCTGTCTCTGCCTCTCCTGCAAGCAAAAGAATAGGTTAACCTTGCCTGCCACTGCATATTGTAAAGAAAAGAACAGCAAGTAAATGAAAGCAGACCAACTAAAGCTGAAAATGCACATGCTGAGTGCAACACTCGGTCTCCCAACTATAGATGATGGAAATGATGGAAAAGTATACTGGAGTCCAGAAGTCTTATTTTAAGTACAATAAACAAACAGTAGTGAACACATGTACACATTTTCCTTCTGATTAACAAGTCATTGAAAGCAAAAGCAAATACTGCCCAAAATTCTGATCCTTTTGTAATTCTTTTTCTTAGCCACTTCAAGGGCAACATGTCCACGATTCCACTGTGATCTTATAAATGAGCTGACCCACGATATTTTTTCATTTTTTATTTTAAAATCAAGTATTAGCTTTTATCAATGATATGACAGCCACATTTATTCTAATGAAATTTAAGACTTAAAAAAAAAACCAAAACCAGAAATAAGGGGAAAAGAAAAGAATCCAGAGGAATTTTAAATAGCTGGTGGGGAAGAGACCACAGTCCACTAAAGCTCATGAAATTCAACTGACTTGCACTATGTGAGTATCTGGCCCTTCCACCTCAAAATTTCTGAAATACCTGTGCAATTTCTTCTGTTTTCCTTAGCTTTTCTTCCCAGGTAACTGTTAGCTCTTTTATTAGTTTTTCAGATTCTTCCAATTTTTCCTTCAGTTCTGGTGCCTTCATGGCCTAAAAGATAGAAATTGGCAAAAACATTTACCTGCTCTTCCCACAGCATCTACTTGCACAAGGAAACTGAACAGAGCAACTGAATATGAAATGCAATAAATATAGACCTCAACTATATTCCCACATTTTTCATGGCAGGAGATGAAGAAACAGCTCATCTGCAAAGGAAGAGGATAAAACCAACCTGTAGTGGTTCCAGATCTGAAAAAGCTGAAGACTGACAGAACTCCAGAGACTAGTGGAACCAAAAATCTCTGGGCCTGGCCACTCAAGCTTCAGTGACTCTATAAAAATACCTGAGTTTTAAAAAAATTCAGGTCTTAGCAGTCTGAAAGTCAACTGCAAAGTCTTCAAAGTCTTTCTTCCAAAAGGAGTTTCAAATACAAATTCCTCTTGATACTTAGCCTTCCACACTATCTTGGCTTTGTAAGTGTTCCCAGAGCTGCATTAAAGCTACGAGACTGACCCTGTTGATTACTCTTGAAGGAAGGCATGCTCTGGAGCTAACACAAACTTCTCATTTCACAATAGAAAACAAAACCAAAGGGCTTGAACACATCCAGTGCCAAGTAACAATTCAAGTGTCTGGCCTATAACTCTACACAACTGTTTTTAACTGAAGGTATAAGGAAAAAAAGCTTTTAAAAAACATTTGTAAGACTCTGGACATCTCTCCTCTGTGTTCAACCACAGTCTGCCAACAATCACTAACATGCTACAATAATATTTTCTGATTTAAAATATGGAATTAGAACAGATTTTTATTTACAAAAAACCTAAACAGCTCCTTTTTCTTAAAGCAGATTATCCCATTTCAGCCTGTAAGGGACTGTTCATACAAGGCATACACTACCCTTTAAATGCATGTGAAGTTTAAACACCAGACAAATTTACCCTCAGACACATTTCTGCTGTTTTTTCCACTAGTATTCTGTGTCTTGCCTGAAAAGATGAAAAACTATTTTCCTGTGGTTCTGTGCCTAGTTTCTCCAGATATCACCAAGTAAACTATCCACCCTGACACCTTAATGTCCAATTAGAAGTATTAAAAGAGAAGCAGCAATCACACAGCTGTTAAGGCAGTAAAGCAAACTGCTATATGGTTTCAGTGTTGCAATTCTGACATGTTTTAATTTCACAAATGTCAGGGAGAGAAATGCCCCACAGTTTGTGGTCCAGTACCACATTTACAGTTTTTCACACTTTTCCATTTGACACCATAAAACGATATAGTCCACCAATGAAAAAAAACTGTTAATAGGTCTACAGAATGAAGTTGCACTCTAGGTCTTATTTGTGCTCCACCAATTACTGCCTGACATGAAGTTCTTCACTAATGGTCTATTCTGACAAGGGTCACCATCAGTACAATATTGTAATGAAAAAGTTATTAAAAATAACCAAACACTATGTTGGATTTAGCTCATGAAACAAGGCTAATTATTTTTTTAAAAAAGGGCAAGACTTCCTCCCCTTGTTTAGGAAGGCCTAAAGAGCTACCTTTCCAGTCAGAGTCTGACATTTCCTTGGGAAACTTGGTCTGCCTTGTACTGTGAATAGTTACCTCAGCTTGTGAGAGCTGTTCCTTCAGTTTTTCAACTTCTTCACGTAATTCTCTGATGACTCTGGCATTTGGATCTTCATTCACCACAGCATGATTAACTATCCTTTTGGCTCTGTCTGCATATCTCAGAGTAGAGAGTGTTTCTTCATAGTTGTCTGCTGCTGGACTAATGGTGGCTATCATGGCAGTTTGGCTGTTTCCACCCAAGTTGTCCTGTAGGGTACAGCCACAGAATGTTCGAGGGTTAAAAATTGTTCTGAGACTATATAATGTCCTTACAAAGACACTTAAAATACAAAGCTTACTATTGGGACATTGAAAGGTACTCTGGATGTAAACTAACCACTATGATCCATAAACATTTCCAGCCACTATCTGGAACAACTTACAGCCATGAGGGCTCCTTAGTTAATTTCTTTAAAAATATGAGACCAGTACCCAAAGGTATGGTACAATGATGCTACAAACTACTAAGTTGACATCTTGTCAACAGGGTGAATTAAAAATATTCATTACCTTGAGAAGCCAAGTGAGTACAGAGTCTCTGTAAGGCACAAACTTGTTTTTCCCCTTCCCTGCTGCTTGGTCAGCGAGTGATGATATAACCAAGCCCAGCGTTGACAGTGATCTATAAATGCAACACAGCAGAAGAGCTTTAACATTTATTCCAAATGTACCTTTAATAAGACGCAGAAAAGGGGATTTGCTGAAGAGTTTTATTTATGCTGTAGAGAACTTCACATTCAATTTTTAATATAGCAGAATAATTTCAGTTGGAAATGACCACAGGAGATTAGCTAGCCCACTACCCTGCTCCAAACAGGGCAATATATTTATGCAAGTTACATATTTGGTAGAAAAACACTGATCCTTACATTGCTTCATCTCATCTTGTACTAAGACCAAGTTCCAGGAAGACTAACTGGAAAAATTTGGGTATTTAAAAGAGTTTGAAAGATGCAGACTGCTTTAGACTGCACATGGAGAATCACTGCCTTTGATCTGACATCTCCCTTTCCTCAGAGACTAAAACTCTGTCCTGGACACTGCCTCATGACACTGTTACAAGTCAGTGCTGGCAGCACACAAGGATCTCCAGTCTCTAGGAACAATGTTTTAAGAGCACTGTCTCAACAACAGACTAAAACCAAACAATTTTCTAGCCATAAGGAGGCAACCTCAAGACAAAGACAGCTATGGCCCAGAAGAACTAGTCTGCCTGGTAAACCAGTAACTAATCAGCCATCATGTGATGGCTGACAATGAAAGACTGCTCTCATTAGTAGAGACTGATTAGGAGGTCCCATAACAAATAGGTTGACTTACAATTGAGGTAGAGCCTCACTAACTTCTTGTGGGGAGAACAGACCAAATAACCATCCAGTTACAAAAAAGCTGTACAAGTGTGAAAGAGAAAAGGCCCCACATTGCTTAGCAGACAGCCACATCCCAGACACCACTCTGGAACAGTCAAAAAGAATAGAGACAACTTGTTCACTCTGGTACCTGTACCACTTCTACCAACAGAGGTAAGTGTATTAGCAATCTGTGCACAGCACATGTGCATATTATCCAATTGTTATACAACCCTGTGTAAATTTTAAGTGACATTGAGGCTCCCAGGGTGAGTATGTTTAAGATAATGAGCTGGTTCAGGAGCCTGAGAACTTTAAACAGATGCCTAAAGGGTTTTAAAACAGACAGCTCTGAAGCCCAAGAGCATACTAGTCTGTCATACTCAGGCCCAATTATCCAGCTACTCTTTATAACCACCAAGAAAAACTGCAGCAGCTTCACAATTAGATAGTAAAATGAATCTTCAATTGTACTGTTCCATTCCATCACTTTTAATTTTCTTTTCAAAGGAGCAGTACTATTTTAGTTCACAGACAGCATTTGCACAAATAGCATTTAGAAGAAGACAAAAATGTTGCAGAAGAATATTTCAAGGAATATATCTGAGGGTAAGGTAACAAGAATTATTACACGTATCACAAAAGATGTTCCATATTGCATATAGCACGAAGTGGTATGAAGATAGCAAGGGTCTGAAAACAAAATTAAAAGAAAAATAAATTTAAGGAGAGGCTAGGCCATCTGATCTCCCAGGAAAGTCCTCTACTTTGGAAATTTGTCTATAAGATAACTTTGCAATTCACCTCTGAAAAATTCACAACAAAAAGGACAGCTAGTTTTAGTTTGCGACCTAAACAATAGCCTAACATCCTCTGGAAGTTTGTGGGGGCAGGCTGGGGGAGAGAACTGGTTCTTGCCTCCAGCCCCTGGTCTCCTCAGATGGAGATGACAGGGTGCTAAACATGCAAGAGCACAGAGCAGGATGCTGTCTGCTGCTCCGTAGCAACCTCCTGCAGAGCAACTGAAGAGCACTGCCAGCACATGCCCAGTGCTGTCCACCTTCAAGGAGCATGAAGTTAGCAAACCACCCTGGCTTGTTTTCCTCCAATTCCTCCCCCCCTCTTTAAATGAGGGGAAATGTGAAAACCAAAGCCAAAAAAAAATGAGAAGGGGGAAGAAAAGGACACTCAGAAGTGGGATGGGAAGAACAGGGATTCCAAAAAGCCTGTCACTGAAAACTTATTTCACAACTGGGCTGCAACATCAAGCTTGGGCACTGTACTTTAATGAACAGGAAATTATAAGCTACAGTTTATTAACTCAAGATTAGAAGATGCGATAATATTCCTGCTCTTTACAAATAACCTTTTTATTTTAAGACT
Source organism: Merops nubicus (assembly GCF_000691845.1). Classification (NCBI taxonomy): domain Eukaryota; kingdom Metazoa; phylum Chordata; class Aves; order Coraciiformes; family Meropidae; genus Merops; species Merops nubicus. The sequence goes on from NW_008610053.1 coordinate 45,291, forward strand.
GTTAACATCTACAATAAAAACCAAACTGGAGTAATTGCTGGATTCTCCTCGAGAATCCATAGCAGAAAGCTGTTCCAGGATTTTAAGGAAAGAAATGTCCGCCCAACAAAATAATTACAGGACTCATTGGCTGCTTTCCTTCACGCCAAATGACTTGTCAGAGATCCATCATTACTCTGATCCTATCTCACACCACTCATATGATGAATCAAGCAGAAAGCCCAAGCCCAAGCAGCGCCCGGCAGACTGAGGCTGTTCAGCAGCAGCAGCAGAGTGAACTTACATGGTGCAAGAGCATGGGAAGTGCCATTTCTGCACACTTTCTGTTCTCCTTGTCCATACTACTTGGACATGACCAGGTTGTCCTTGCCAGTGGGCAGTGAGAGGCTCACCCACTCCCACCACAGCAGCCTGAGACAGTGGTGTTGGAAGGAAAACGGTGCTTCCTCACCACAGGCAACAATTCTGTCCCTCAATGACACCCACTTGAGTTACTTCTGTACAAATCACAACCAAATTCTTCAATGAGCAGAATCCACCTTTCTATTAGTTAACTCTGAAGACAAAAAACCTCTCTAAAACGAGCTTGGAGTCAGACCTGTCCCAACCCATTCCTTCCCTCTGCCCACATTTTAAAGGCTTCTTTTTGCATTCTCAAGTTAAAGACCTATGATTTCACTAATCAGAATTAAAATTGCAGACTACTCACAGGAAGTATTTTTCTTAGCCACTAACTGACAGCTTAATCCTGCTTCCTCCCACTACCATGTTCTGGAAATCCTTTGAGCACACCACAAAGAGTTGTTGAGCACCTGTGTTTCTACACTTCATATGGGAACTGGCACATCCTGGGGAGGAACAAACACATCCAGCTTTCCTGTGAGGTATGGCAAGTCCCCTGAAAACCTCACCAGTAAAGAGCAGACTCCCAACACCTTCACCAAGGCAACTCTGCATCAGGTCTGAGAAAAAACAGCAGCAATCTTTATTACAACTTTAAGAAGATGTTTACAAAATGACACAACTCTTGTTTCAGTAAGTGTGTGAGCAACCCATTGCCTCCCCCTCTGACAAGCTGTCCTGACACAGGAAGAGTGTTTACAATAGGATGAGTTGAAGGACCAAGGCAGCAGACACCAGAACTCTAGCCAGGTTTCATCAGAAACCTATGGTTTAGTTTAATGACATAGTTTAGTGGTCATGGTAGTGTTTGGCTGATGGTTGGACTTGATCTTGGAGAACTTTTCCAGCCTTAATGATTCTATGATTTCCACATTCTACTTCAAGGCAATAAAACACAGCATAAGAAGTAAATCTGTTTGCCTAGCAATTTCAGCAGCTCCGTTTCTGATCTCATTAAATATAAACACAAGCTACCAATGTTACTGGATTTTTATAAAAGATTAAAAAATAATTTAAAAAATTAGCTGATATAGCAAGGTATATGGTTTAAGTATACTGTATCCATGACAAGGTGCATCATACCTCAAAAAAGATCATGCACAATGTTCTCTGAAGAACTAGTCTGATAAAACATGTCTACCAATTTTGAGGCTTCCAGTAAAATTCAGACTTCATTAAAGCTTCAAGTGACAACAAAAATCCAACAGAAAACACCAAGCAAAGCATTAAAAAGTCTTTCACCTACTAGTTCCAAAAGATACCTCAAATAAAGATTACTTATTCCATTTATTAAACATTACAGATTTATACTATGTAAGAATTTACTTGAGTGCAAAATGCAGAGCTGCCCACTTTTCTTTGAAGTATATTGTACAGAAAAGTTTGCTGTTCACATCTCAAGTTCTGTATTATCAGCACGGGCATAACCTTTCCCTGCTGCACTGACACTAAAAATTTAACAGTGTAAACTTCCCAAGAGAAAAAAAAAAGGTCAGTTTTTCTATGTCTGTAGCTACACTTGTAATTTGTTAATAGCTGTTGGAAGAGCTGGCATTTGAATTCCTCCCCAAGAATTAGAAAGAAACATTCAATTTCACCTTTGTTTATGCAAAACACAAATACAGTTCCTAGTAAGACCAACCTGAATTTAACTAGTAACCTGTGTGGTAGTGGTACAACACCTGCCACTAGGCAAATAAGAGCCACATCATTTTGTTTCACAAGGACTACAACAGAGCAGTTACCTACCAGTATGTACTAAACACAAAGCAGGTAAGAAATTAAGCTAGAAAGAGCAAACATGTCCAAACTCAAAATAATTTTAAATTACTTATTTTTAAAGTATGAATGCTGTTCAAACACACATTGTTAACTTAAAATACCCAAACATTTTGGAACGTTTTAAAATGAAACTGAAAAAGCAGTAGCTTTTAATGTAACAGTTAATCTACTTCTTTCCCAGGAAAATGAGTATATTTAAGACAGCAGTAATAGTGTGCTAAATTCTTGCTTTTGGGCAATAGCACAGTAATTATGGTAAAAAAGTGCCTTGAAACTTGTCGTTGCTTGAGTGCAAATGCCCAGGGCAATGCTAAACTCACACAGCATCATTCTGATCTGGTTTTCTTAAACTGTGAATTATACTCTTACATATTTTAATACATGTTGGAACAAAGCCATTCAACTTTGCAACTTTGCATTCTTCCTTGAGCAGATGAGAAACACATGAGCCTGAGGACAGGGTGTAGAAATGAATCACAAAAGGTATATGCTTAAAGAGCACTACTGTCACTTTTTCCAGATAAAACTCACACAGCCCTCGTCTGAATCAAGTATGAATCAGGGTCCCTGTGCCAATGTAAGGAAAGACATGGTGCTCAGCACAGAGCAGCTGAAAGAGCCACACTGAACTGCTTCTGAGGAGGTCCAGCATTTGAATTGACTTGTGACAAGAACATCAAGAGAGGAAGCCAAGGAAATCACAATGATTCTTACAAGATTAAGCTTTGCAACCTGTGCATGCAAGGTCTTACTTGTTTATGTTGCTTCCTTCCTTCAGACGTTCTCCTGCAGCTCCTGTTTTGGACACTCTCTCGCTCCCAGCCAAATCCACCAGGCTGACCTTGCTGACCTTCTCTCCAGAATTCTGTGCAGATGGGACACAGGAGAATAACAGCTAAGAGACATTGTCATAAACTGCTAATACATCTGACACTGGCACCATGAAACACTGTTCTTCATAATAATGAAGGTTCAAGTATCCAGTTCAGGATATGAGAGAAGAAGGAACTGTCAGAATTTTTATAGCTATTTAAGAGTCACTCGTATATTTTATAACAATGGGCTGAAGCACAAACGAACCAGAATTAGCTGTGTGGTAACACCAACAACTTTACTGGCAGAGTAAGCCGTTAAAACATACCAACTGCAGCAAAATTTAAGACCCAAGATAGGTTTCATGGTGACAATATAATCTTTAAAAGTGATCCAAGCATTTGCTTTACCTGGTGTGCTTCCTCACTCTTCCAGGGTTCTCTCAATCCTATGGTCTTACCAATATTACTTTGATTACTGGACCCCATGGCATGAGAGGAAGCAGCACAGCTAAAGTATGTAGAAGAGGAAGGAAGAAGAATCCAACACAACATCATAAAATAATCAACAGAAGTACATACACCAGAGTGCAGGTCATAAAGTGTCTGAGTCACTATAATGTTGAAGACAGCATGAGAGCGGCTGCTTTCTTCATTCATGTTGGTTGCAGCAACCGTTCGAGATTTGTTTCCCTCTGACATCAGTGACTCAATATCCTACAGCAAAAAGAGAGTAAGAAGTGATGCTAGGATAAAAGCAAGTATTGTGCTTGCTGAACAAAATCCCCGTCTAGATGGAAGGGTGTGTACGTGTGGGAGAGAGGAAAAAGGCAAGGTAGAAGTAATGAGAAAATTCTTCATGCATTTTGAGAGGTACTGGTACAGGGGGTATGTAATTCCACAGAATAATGTTAAATTACAGCTCTGTTTTAACTGCTGCACTTAAAAGCTCAGCAACTACAGCCCATGCACCTTCTCCTTATCTGCTTCTGGAATATGCTGGCAACAGTACAAATCACATTGTTTAATACCAGTAATCAGGCCAGCACAGATCTACTTACACAAGTGAACACAAACCGTCTCTTTACTGAACTGCACTAATACTGTCCTCACTTAATTGGCTCAAAGTGTTGCCTCACTTGGAGCCTTGCACCTTCCCACCTATGTCACAACAAAGACGACTACACTGTATCTGATACATGGGCTGCTGAGGTTTCCAAGACAGTCTCATCAGCCAAAAACTAGGTATGAATAAAATTTCCTCGAATCTGACCAAAGGTGTGCTTTCAAAGGGCACAGTTCACCACAAAAGTAGTTGTTGCAACTCTATGATATGCACGGACGCTTCAGAAAAATAAAAATCCTCATAAAAAAGCAAAATGGTTCCCACACAATACTACACAAAGAATTAACCTTTTTTAAAACCCAACACTTCCAAATCATCTTCCTCATAAAAAGAAAGGGCCACTCAATTCATACAACTGCATTGCTTTAATGATTTCCACTCTAGCTAGAGTAGTTTATTGGCTTCTGCAATACTCCTTTATTTGAATGTGTTTTGGTAACCCAGGTGAGCTCTGATGCTGTCATTACTTACATTATGAATTAGATAAGCCACATTGTAGCTTTTCATGCAATACATCTGTATAAAATAAGGTCATATTCAAAAACAACATCAAAGGAATTCATGATGGAAGACTAATATTCTTATTTTGGAAGCCTCCTACTTCCTGTGCTGAGGAAACATTGTGTTCTTGGTGTATGCTATATGCACTGAAAATTGCAAAAGATACCACTACTATATTTTTAATTTGAAAGGCAAACAATGCTCTTACATGAAATAAATATTCCTGAAGCATTAGGAAGTATCTTTGCAATTGCCAGAGACCATAAACACTCAAGAACCAAAATGTCTGGCCAGATACACATTTATAAGATTCCTGTTGCTTCTATACATAGGTGTAATTTATAAACTTATCACTGGTTTAGATTTACCTCAAAGTTGGTAACAGCCAGCTGAGACAGGCCGTCTACATATGGTCCCAGCACTTTGTGCTCCCGAACCTTAAGGGACTGCCGACTCCTGTGGAACAAAGGAGACTTTATGCACAACCCACTGGTGAGAACTTTCTTGGGAAACAATAATTATACTATGAAACTACAAGAATCTTCTACATAGAAGTCAATTTATGTCTTTTAATTGTAACAGGAGGGGAAAAAAAAAAAAAAGTCTTCCAAATTTGTTTTTAACTCAAATTAACAATAAAGACTTGAAATCATCTAACTAGTTTTAATCTAGATGCATGGATTATTGTTCATGCACCCTCCCACCCCAGTTTGTTTGTGGCTGGAACAAAACCTGAAATACCTTATTTGGCAGAAGGAATGCTGACAAAGAAAAGAAACCAAAAATCCTTCCCCGTCTCCCCAGCAATTTGGTAAAGCTTCAATTCTTCCTGCATTTTCCACTTTATTGCCATATGTCAAGGAAATCTCAAACCTAACTTGCATACTTCTTCACTTAGTGCAATTATGTTCAAGAATGAAAATATATTACTACTACTAGGCAGTTACTACTTCACATACAAGGTGTATATGGATATTCTCCTCTTACTCGTGTTTGGCATCTAATCCTCTTGTACAAACATACATTCTGAGAAAACCATCTCAAGGACCTCCAAAAGTGATTAAAGTGATGTCTACTTTTATAGTTTCAGACAAAAATAAGGAAGGTTGTGGGGAAAAGCAAAACTACTCACCCTTTTGGGTCAAGCAGATCTCTGACTTTCTCATTGTAGATTTCCATATAGGACACTTCCACTTTAAACGTGTGAGATTCATTTTCTTCCACAGAGATTCTCTGAAATAAAGCACAACAGAGCCGTGGGATCAGACCCAGCTGCTCTGCATTGCCCATCATTGAAAAGGATTTTCCTGAACCTAAAGGAAAAAAGGAGAAGAAAATGCTTTAGAATGTAGTTTCTGAGCTACTCATTTGTTCACAAAGCATGTTTTAATTCTCTTTTTACTCCTCCAGAAGCAAGTATCAGAAGAACATGACATTCTGTTCCACATAGCTTGCTGTTTGGACTACAAGGTACAGGTAAACAAAAAAGAGAATTTATCTTACAGGTTTCTTTCAGTAGGGCCATTAATTGGGACCTGTTTGAACACACTTACACAAGAGACTGAACAAGCCTTCAGTAGGAACTACTCCTTTCAGGCTTTGAAAGCAGCTCCAACAGGTAGTAACTAGGAACATTTATAGAGCTGCTCTAAGATCTTTACATTGTCACTGATTGTGCTGTTTGACATTTATCATTACAATATTTCAAAAAACAATTTTTAAATATTCTCTAGCTTAATAATTGTTCTTCCCACTTGACATATGTGCAAGAAATGTTCTTCCTTTTTAGCACAGAAGACTCACCTGTCTGTCCATAGGCAAAAATACAAGCATTATATCCCTGAAAGGCCTTTTCAAGAATTCCTTCTCCAAGGCACTTGAACACCACTTCTTGACCTAGAAAATAATTATTTTAAAATTTATTTTTTAATTGAACAACAAACTTACATTTTCTGAAAACAAGGAATAAGGTTTGCAAACTGTTTCTTTTTTCCTCTTGAGTGCACTGATGAACAAACAAGTGATATCGTGTACAGCTGACTGACAAGTTCAAAACCTGCCCGAAACCACTACTTCTGTGTTTAAACATATTGCTGATCTTCCTGTGAAGGGAGCAGTTCTTCAAAAGGTGTACATTGAATGCTTGGAAAATGTCTCAATTTTCTGTTACTTAAGTGTAACTTTTGCAGTGAATACACATTCCTTAATCACAAACTATACCTGAAAGAGTTGTGCAACAGAACTGCAATCAAACCCGTGGGTGAACTGGGGTATGTACACAGGATGGTACAACAAATACCACCCTGGAAATAGCAGCAGTTGTTCTCTTTGGAACTGGCCTCAAGTTTCACCATAAGCTATCAGGATTCACTTTGTATCAAGGTGATGCTGGAACCAAGATAAAAGCACTCTAGTGACATTCAAGGAGGAAAAGTGCATCAGGAGGCTGTGAGACTTCAACATAGCTGTTTAAGGATACATGCTGCCAAATCCTGAAGCATCATCTGCAGAATTTCGTAGTCTGAAAATAGTCTCCACATGCCAGGCAGACTTTAGATTTTTCCCAATAGGAAGATCCAAAATTTGTATACCACAAAGAGGGTCAATGGGTTGTCTGCTCTGAGTTCTGATCAGAGAATTACCCCCACTGTGTGCACCCAGAGCAAGCAGAGCTGAGCCGAGCTAGGGACAGTATTTATGCACCTTCTGATGTTTGGTTTTAAACTTACATTCCCTGCCTGCTGACCTTCTGAGCAACCATGATCAGCTGCATCTCTCATTATGCCAAGTTGGTTTCAGAAGGTTTTAGTTACAAGAAATTATTTTGTACAGTGGATGCAACAGTGACTTCCATAGCCACGGAACATACTGGCATAAAAAAAATCTAAGTATACGTTTATACATTGCATGAGAATATTTACACTGCAATCCTTGAGTAATTGGTAGCTCAAAAAATTCCTGCAGAACAATGCATGGAATGATTGTGGAATGATTTACAGGCTTGTAAACAGGTCTTAAAGAGTACTACATTAATCTTATTTTCCTCCAATCTAATTTGTCCGAGGAAGAGAGAGAAGGGGGCTGAGGGACCTGGGGTTGTTGAGCCTGGAGAAAAGGAGGCTGAGGAGAGTCCTTATTGTGCTTAACCGCTGCCTGAAAGGAGGCTGGAGTGAGGTGGGGGTTGGTCTCTTCTTCCAAGTAACTAGTGATAGGATGAGAGGAATTGGTCTGAAGAGTTGCACCAACTTCAGGTTTAGGGAGGTTTAGGCTGCATATTAGGAAGAATTTCTTTACTAGCAGAGTGGTGAGACATTGGCCCAGGCTGCCCAGGGAGGTGGTGAAGTCACCATCCCTAGAGGGGTTCAAAAAACTTGTAGACATGGCATTTCAGGATATGGCTTAGTGGTCATGGTAGTGCTGGGCTGATGGTTAGACTTGATGATCTTAGAGGTGTTTTCCAACCTTAATGACTCTATGATTCTCTTCTGCTGTAAAGGAGAAGCTACTGCAGTGATGCCCTATTAAATGGTCTTTATGTATCTTTCCAACTGAATGCCTAAAATTCCAAAATGTCACTGCTCCTTGGATTAACACAGTTCAGAAATGGTGAATACAGAAATTAAAACCAGAGGAGAATCTACTGTACTCTGAAAGAGCTCTCTCTCCTTCCTCATGCACATTCATCCACTTCTCATTCCACTTAGGGTCATTTGGTCATTTTGTAATATCTATATCAAGAAAACACTGCTCAACAACATGGAAATAGCTACAGAGAATGTTAAACTACTGACAAATTAAGACAATATATCATCAGAAGATTTTAATGAGAACATCCAATACACAAAAATTTGCTTTGCAACCAGCTCATGAGGGCTCATTTTGAAGTCATCAAACACCAAAGAGACAGGGAGCCACTTATTTGCTGAGCAGTAAAGCAAAAATCAAGCAAAGATTGAAGCTGAATATAATTATTAGGAGGAAAAAAAGCATCTATTTTCTGCAATGATTGTGAGTGGATAATGAAATTATTTATCAGATGAGGAAAAAAACCTTTATTACCCGCTTCTGACCACCAATAAACCAGTAACCTCCTCTATGTTTCCCAAGAAAAAAGGCAGATACCAAAACTTCATAAAACTGCATGGTCATGATAATCCTAAAATGACTGACAAAATCCCTTACTGCCAAATACAAGGAAGAAAGTCAATTTGAATCTGATAGGCAAAGCTGGAACACTTTTTTTTTTTCCAGAAGAAATTTCATTTTCAAGCAGTCATCACAAACTGAAAGTCAATCAGACACTGTTACACAGGTCTAAAATCATATTATCATTACAGTTTTTAAGAGCTTATCAATACCAACATAGACAAATGAGTCAGAGTGTGATGTTTCTAGTAACCAGCTGAATTATCATGGGATAAAGTCAGATTTGTTTTTAAGTGCACTCAGAGAAGAACACAAGACGAAAAAGTTCAGTTATGGATATTTCATTCATTTGCTGATGCAGTGCCCTGCTGAGGGTGACAGCAAATCATCCACGACATCGTGATATTTTCCATTGAGAAACCTCCCTGCTTCCCCCACCGATTTTATTAGTGGGTTTGCAAACAGATTAGAAAATCAGTATTACACAGAATGACATCCATGTGCTCTTACAGTCAAAAGAAATAACAATTCTACTGTCTACACAACTGCATTTGTTTTGATAAATAAACCTATACTGCCGGCAATTAATACTTTTGTCTATTTACAGAGCCTTTCTTCCACAGATGCCCAGTGTTTAAAGGGGCAAGCTGAGGCTTTAACTTGATTCTAACTTGACTGACTTAACAAAAAAGGGACAAATACAGAAAGGAAAAACATTGTATTCACCTAGTGAACAGAAATATTTCCCCTGCACAACCTTTACTGTCTTTTAAGACAGAGATTCCCAATCTTCCAGCTGGCTAAGACCACACATCTTCCTACAGAGGTTGACAGGGGCTGCCAGCTCTCACAGGCCAGCATCTCCTGTCTCCTCATCCCTTTGAGGAAAGGGGAGAAAGGTATGATGAATTCTTCTTGCAGATCACAGCCTAAATAATCTTGTTTCCTTTGAGAAGCAAGACTTGTTAACCTGGAGTTATCAGCCAATGTCGCTGTATGTCTCTAGTTCCAGCCCACATGGCAGTGCCCCTAACTCTGCAAGGTATGAGACCCTACCAACAAAGCCACTCTTTGGGATGCTCTGCTACTGGAAACCTGAGAAGCACTGGTGGATGTCCACTTGGTTCTGTAGACACACTGGAAAGCAGCATCAAGACAATATGGAACCCTCATCCACTCTCACCAGACAGCAGTAACTGTCTTCACAGCTTCAACACATTACCTCTGCTTTTTGACAGGTGGAACTGAAGCCTGATGCCAACAGGAGAGGGGAAAAAAAAAAAAAAAAAAAATCTAAGGAAGATCAAATTAATAGCTCTCAATCTCTCAGAAGGCCACTTCAGGAGCCTGACCCAAGAATCTCTCTACCAGCTCTTAGGACTGAATATTTTCACATGTTCAACACTGAAACATTCTTAACATTCTTCCTTAAACACATAAATGAAGATAATAAATCTTACTTTGCAATAACCATACTAAAGGTATAGAAGATTTCAGCATTTGAAATGGTATCTCTGACTTACCCAAAACCTAAAGGAAATCTGTTTGCCTCTCAGATTGACATTTTTAGCCTACATATAATCCTAGACCTTTGGAACGCCATGCCTGTGCTATCACTGTGCATCAATGGCATTTAGTATGGCGCTCTGGAACTGAAAAGTTCTTTCACAAGTTCTGCACCTACCAAAATAGCTGGGTATATCAAAGCCAAGAATCTAACCCAAAGTAAAGGTAGAACAGCATGGCAGTGCACATGTTAATAGTGGCTATTAAATTATTAACAAGCCTAAAATAAAAGCTTCACATTATCTACCCACAGAGCTGCATGTGAAAACCTTAGCTGGCATCTGAGCCACCATGAATTATTAGAACATTAAATCTGGAAAATACGTAAGATGATCTTTGAGGTCCCTTCGAACCCAAACCAGTCTAAGACTCTATGATTCTACAATAAAAAGCCCCTGAAAATAGAAAGATAAATACATACCCTGACATGCAAGAATACAACACACATTTTCAGAATGAGGTATTTGAGTATTCTCTCTCTCTCTCTCTCATACATCTATACTCTTTGCCCTTCTCTTCCTCCAAATCATCACCCCCTTACAGTTTCCAAAGCAACCATAGGACCTGTTCTCACAATCTGCAAAATGAAGCTATTTACAAATAAAGTTAAATATTTTCAAGTTCACTAGACCAGTGAGAGCAGGCAGGAGAGAAGACAGGGAAGAAAAAGGAGGGGAGGAAAGAGTCCACACACCTTTTCCATCCAAACTCCCCTTTGAAAAGTCAGTCAACAGTTACTCCCCAAGATCTGATCATTTGATGGCAAGCATGCTCAAGATGTACTGTAACAAAAATTAGCTTCAGTGTCTGGTATTTAGACATCCAGTATTTCTAGTTCACAACAGCTTGTGGATCTGAAATAGGGACAATTGTTTCATACTAGCACAGATTCATTCAGCCAGGACACGACTGCAACCTCATGACATATTGCTGCTGTTCCTGAAACCCCCTTCCCTCCACAGCTAAAGTCTCTAGAACCAAGTTACAACTTGTTAGGTACAGCAGTGAAAAATCAAGTCTCTTCATGGCTTCATCTCTGACCCAGAACATTTTAGCAAGCAAATGTGACAGCAATAATTTGCAGTTGGTTCTTCATAAAACTTGACCTGTGGAGATCTGAATTATTAAAAGCTCTACTAGATAATAGTTTTGAAAGAATATTTCTAAAATGGGAAGAAAGATGCTTATGGTTCAGCTTCACAAGGATCTAGAAGCACAACAGCTAGCATCTTCTAACCACTGCAGCCTAACACTACAGTAGTGACAAAGCACTGGAGTCTTCAACGTTCAAAGCCTGAATCCACTAAAAGGTCTTCAGATAAGGTGCTGCAACATCTGCTTTTTAAGGGCCTGACCTGTACAGCTCTAAACCCATATTGAATAGCTAAGTTTCCCCCAAAATGTACAGGTCAGGTGCCAGCTGTGTGACACAAAATTATGCTGTACATACTTTGTAGAGTTTCCTCTTAAAAAAAGTCAATGCAACAGTAAGAAGGGGATAGGTTACTCCCATGCAACAGCTTAAATGTCAGTCAGAACTACAGAAAGACATACACTCCTGTCTGCTCAAAATCCACAGCTTATACTCTCTCAGGAGGGTAGGATCACACAGTTCTTTAAGCCAACTGCCTGGTTTGTTTCTTTTTAAAACAGCTGCTGAAAGAGCAGTAGTCAGCATACATAATTCCTATAAAATTAATACTTAGCTCAAAGTCAAGTGTTTACCCTTGCAGGACAACACAGCCTGAAGAGAGAGCGCTGAGATTCCAGCCAAACGTGACACAGCTTAGGGAGCTTAAGTAAAGCCCAGGGCCAAGTGGACCCAGCCTGGGGTCCCTGGAGCAGACCTGCCCAGCACTATGGTAGTTATTCACGCCATCTCTTGAAGCCTTCCCACACTGAAGGGTTTCTTTCCCTCCTTTCAAAAATCCACTTCACTGCAGACTTCAATAGGCTCTTACTGTTGTCTAAGCTTGTAAAAAGAATTCTTTGTTCTCGTCTGAGAATTTCTGAATGTCCTCCTCTTCACCAAAATACCAAGCTGTTTGTCGTCTCTGGGAGCTTTTCAAGGCAAGCAGGTGTGTCCTTATCCATGAACTGACTCTTCACCCACTCAAGTCAAGAAGCAAAGGGTAATAAACTATTTTGCATACACTTAAAACACTACAGCCTGTCAGGCACAGCTCATCCCTTTTCCAGATCAAGGCAAACTCACTCTGTCCTGTAACCAAATTCTCCTCCTTCCTCAAAAATCTATTTTGTTGAGCCATTTTCAGGTTTGGTGTCTGCCCATCCCATCCCTGCCTCCATGTAAGAAGAGATAGGACAAGAGGAAACCTCCCCAAGCTGTGCCAGAAGAGGTTTAGGTTGGACATCATGAAAACTTTTTTCCCCAAAAGGGTTGTCAAACCCTGGAACAGGCTGCCCAGGGCAGTGGTGGAGTCCCCACCCCTGGAAGGACTGAAAAGGTGTGTAGATGGGACATGCACTTGCAGCACTGGGTTAATGTTTGGACTTGAAGATCTTAAATGTCTCTTCCAACCAAAAATGATTCTACACTTCTAACAAAAAAAAAGTAAAAAGAAACCCAGAACACCACAAAAACTGAAATAAAACTCTAAACCCCCCACTGCTTCTATACAAACTATAAAGAGTAATGCAGGGGGGTGGTTCTCCATCTTCCAGTCTCTAAGATGGGATATCACGTTGTTAAAGAGCCTCCATCTCTTGCAGTGTCTGAAACCAAAGCACCACTTCCACAAAGGTCCTGGTGAAAAGCTCACTCCTCTTCCATGCTCCAGACTCTGGGCTGTCTTTATGAGAGACACAGCCCTGCAAGGACAGCTGCAAAGATGTCCCAAAGATGTTTTTCATCACAGGAAGGTTACCTTCACTCTGTTAGTGATACTGCTGGATCATTTTAGAATTTTAGAACCCAATTTCTACTTTGGTGGAAAAAAAATTTGCTAAAAAAGCACTTCTGCTACCAACAGCAACAATCCCCATGTTCTCAAATGCTGGAACCAGAAAGTAACTTTCAAACTGGAATAAGATCCCTTGCACTTCCTGAATATGAATTCAGAATGAAAATTAGAAGGTATGAAATAAGACTTAACTTCAGCCAAAAAAGCTGAAGATATTTCACAGAGTAAGTTCTGTGTAAGAGAAAGAGGTGGCTAAGCCCGTTTCAGGGTCAGCTCTGCTCCTCCACAGCCTGAGAACTGTTACCAATTACCCATGTGATTAAGTTTATCCAAACAAGATTCTTGCTCTTGTGCAAACAATGTTCATAAGTGCCAGTAGTATTGTAATCAATCAGCAAAGTGAAAAATAAAACCAGTCTGTGATCATGTGTCATAGCTTTAAAGATCCTTTAACAAATGTGCACTTTCAGAAGAGCACAAACTTTGTTTTTGTTAACATTAAAAAAAACAACCCCAAAACATAGGAGGATTATCCACATAAGTTATCGTAGAATTCAGATGTGTGTTGACTGTGGTGCAAACTGTTCTGTGGGTTTTCCAATGTCTCACATGTCAATCACCAAAATCTTCCATATAGTAGGAGACACCCAACAGTAGATTTAGTCAGTGTAGTGCAGGATGAGCATGTTTTGGTTGTGCAGAGTAATGACTGGTATAGGGCAGTCTCTTGTGAAACCTTGGAACTGTCACATCTTCCACTGTATTTCTGTGATGCAGATAAGAAGGGTTTTCAAGTAATTAAATTTGTCTCACAAACCTTTTTTATTTCAAGAATTTTACTTTAGCTTGAAGCTCATATACTTCAAATATTTACAAGCACTCTGGACTTGGCTTTCAAGCTTTATAAGTGTTTGATTTTAAGTATGCAATTAATCATTGCTCTTCCAATGACATTAAACTTACATCTACAGAGAATTGCTTCGTGCAGGGACTATTTAATCATAGAATCACTAAGGTTGGAATAGACCTCTAGGATCATCAAGTCCAACCATCATGCCATGTCTACAAGTTTTTTGAATCCCTCCAGGGATGGAGACTCCACCACCTCCCTGGGCAGCCTGGGCCAATGTCTCACCACTCCTCCAGTAAGTTGTCCTAATATCCAATCTAAACCTCCCCTGGTTCATCTTAAGCCCATTTCCTCTCATCCTGTCACTAGTTACTTGGGAGAAGAGACCAACCCCCACCTCACTCCAACCTCCTTTCAGGTAGCTGTTGAGGGCAATAAGGTCTCCTCTCAGCCTCCTCTTCTCCAGACTCAACAACCCCAGTTCCCTCAGCCGTTCCTCACAAGCCATGTTCCCCAGACTCTTCACCAGCTTCACTGCCCTTCTCTGGACCCGCTCCAGCACCTCAATGTTCTTCTTGTCCTGTGGCACCTGAAACTGAACCCAGGACTCCAGCTGTGCCCTCCCCAGTGCTGAGCCCAGGGGCACAATCACTCCCCTGCTCCTGCTGGCCACACTGTTTGATACAGGCCAGGATGCTGTTTGCCTTCTTGGCCACCTGGGCTCAGTGCTGGCTCACGTTCAGCTGGCTGTCCACCAGGTCCACTTCTGCCAGGCAGTTTCCAGCCACTGCCTCAAGCCTGCAGCACTGCCTGGGGTTGCTGTCACCCCAGTTCAGGACCCAGCACAAGGTCTTGATGCATCTGTCTGCTGGATCAGCAGACTTTCTGTAGTCCAGCATTCAACCAAGAAATTACAGTTTAGCTCACACTCTCAGGCTGTCAGGTGGCCTGGGTGGACTCTTTAAGCTTGTTAAATCTGTAACAGCCTCTGGTACAATCTCTGAACACAGACAACATGAATACTTGCAAGGACAATGAGGGGTTGTTCCACAGGGGAAAGGAATTTTCAAAACCCCCAAAACTCGTTATCGTGGTTTGTTTAGTACTGTAATTTAGGCCAGGCTGTAACACAGACTTGGGTCACCTTAGTACTGCAAACAAAAACTGAAATCTTGCCATTTCAGCATTCAGTTTGTTGGCTCTAAACCAAAAAAATGCAGCTCTTGCCTGGGATAGTACCAGTTCATGCACAAGCAAGTGAACAAGTCAACAACCCAATAACTTAGGTCTGAAACAGTCTCATCTTCTCTTTTTTTTTTTTTTTAAACTTTTATTTTGATATTCTGCCAAACTCATTTTCTAGAACACAAGGCCTGAAAGTCACAAGTAAGCTTCAAGACCATAGGGAAAAAAAAACAAACAAACAAACACACACAAAACACACACACAAATCAGTGGCAGCATTGTTTCCTTTATGCAAGTTCTAAAGCTCACTTTCTTATGTAGCTGGAAAAAAAACACACCACCACAAAAAAAAAACCACCCAACAATGGAAACAGCTTTGATTGGTTTGTTTGTTTTTTTTCCAGGCAGGAACATTATCTGGAACAGGCAAAAAAAAACCCTTATAGCTGTTTTCGCCATTAAGAAACCACAAGAGATGCAGGTGACACCTTTCTAGAGCCCAGTCCATTAAGAGGTTCACCTGCATACAGATAATAAAACTTCAGTTCTCAGGTAACAAATTAAATTACAACTTCTGAAATAGGCTACAGAAATCTGGTTTTGACTCTAGAAATGCATAGACCTAGAATCCCACTGAATTCACCTGGAGGTGGGTGAAACCAAGACAGAAACAAGTTTAACTGGTATGGGGCGTTTCTCTGCTCTAGGTCTTCTCTGTAAGTGGGTTGGCACCATGGTGCACCTAATAGGTGCAGCTCACACCTGCACAGTGGGGGCACGTGGGGCCGAAATCTGGGTCCTTACCATCACTTCCTTCCTTTACAAGGAAACAGAGGTCTGCAGGCATGGAAGGAGGTGCTGCATGCTTCAGTGGCTCTACCAGCCTGAAGAAACCTATCTTTCCTCAGGCAATTAAGAAATACAGATGAACCCGTGATCAAATGTAACCCCATAGACTTGGGATTTGATACCAGGCACTACAGCAGTCACATATTTTAACAGAAGTATATGACAGTTGATAATTAACTTTATAAACCTTCAAGATTTCTTATGGGCCACAAAACTTCATAATATGAATATCTACGCTGAACACTGTTCATTTTTTTCTCCTTTCCATGGACCATGGCCTTGAAATCCATGTTGAGAGCTGTCTCCACCAAAACAAGTCCTATTATAGAGTATGAATATGCTAATACACAAATCCAGTTTGGGGAAAACTAACTACTGGGATTACAACCTTGCCTGGATTATCCAGCTTTTGGGAGGAAGGAGTCAAGTTACAAAGCTGATCACCCAAAAACGTAAGGGATCTGAACAATCAGGCTGTGAATGACTTGAAACACCTGAGATAGCCACACTAAGGAGAATGTGCTTTATCCCTCTCTCCTGCAGAGTGCTGAAAACACACATGTTCATCACTAGCATTAATCAGAAGTAATTTTTGATGCAGAACTGAAATTGTGTTAAGTGACAGGAACAATCCTAACAGAAATCTCTTTCAGGGGATAAAAGAGCACTATAGCTTAGATGTAAAAGCCTCCCTCCTGAACAGGGTATCAGGCACCTTTAAGCTTTCATTCCTTCTAAACAGACACCTGCACTCTGATGACTCAGTTCCTGTGGAAATGAGAAGCTTCCTTCTGTGAAGAAATTGCCTGAGCATCACAGTACAAAACACCAAAAAACTCCACAAAAAAAGCCCAAGCTCTCATATGTTCTCAAATTACTTACACTGACAGATGTAAGAAGAATAGTTTACCTGCATATTTTGTGGTGTTTGATTCATCCATGGACCAGAAGCAGTGATCAAAGGCAAACACCTGTAGAAGCATGTAAAAAGACAAATTAGGAACTCTGGCTACAAGACATTTCTCTGAAAGCAGTGCAAATCCACAACTGTTTAATTGCAGTTAGGCTCTACTGTTTCTACAGTCCTAAATCAGAACTGTAAAAAGGCTTCATCAGCAGGA